>NW_027187339.1:7369815-7383930 GCF_028583685.1 Petaurus breviceps papuanus
GCTTCCTTGGTTCTCTCAGCACTGTGGAGGCTGCCTATCCTTAAGTGCCAGGGTTGGAAGTATCTGTTTAAAAGCCTGGAGGGAGTATTTCAAAGGGTTGGAGTTAATGGGGAGGGAGAAAGGGGGCAGTTGTATGAAATCAAAGCATGCAAACTTAGGTGTTTGGGTTACACACCACAACAGGCATCCAGTCAGGACTGAAAAGGCATGAAGGTGAGGGGAATGCACAACCCCAGGCAGCTTTGAAAGCTTTCAGCCTCCTGGCAGATGGCCAGGCTTGGGAACAAGACAGGAATTAGGGCTGTGGTCATCTCCCTGGATGGTCCTTGGCCTTAGGAACAAAATCTGCCCTTCTCCAGAGGGCCCTCTTGTGAATATTTGGAGAGAATTCTAATAGCAATGTCATGAGTATTTCTATCCTTTCCAGTCTGGCCCAAAGGCCCCCAAAGAAGTAGCAGATAAATATGTCTTGCTGTTGGTGGGAGAACAGGTGGGCATACTTGGCAGTCTTGTCTGGACAGTTCTTTCCTGGGGAGAGGGTAGATCATGTTGGAGAAGACTCAGTGCCAAGATATCGTTGGTCCTGGAGACAACTTTCCTTGGTACCTGCCGATAGAAAGTTAAAACATCTTAAGGGATTGTGTAGTCTTGGAGACTAATGTGGTGTGGAGGCTAAAAATGATGGTGAGTGGTTGACACTTTCCCCCACAATTTGGAGAGGGGAAGTCTTTTGTGTTCAGGTTAAAATGGCATGTGTTGTGTTCTGTCTGTGCCTGGCCATAATCCACATATCGTAAGGGCCTCAGGGGGTACTTCATTGGAGTGTTTCATGTCAGGATCTACATTCTAATCACTGTGTGAGAGGTGGTGGTAGATACTCAAAGGTTCCTTCTAGTTATAGAATTCTGTGGTTCTAAGTCGAGTGTCTCAAACCTTGTGCTCATGGCAAAAAAACCCTAACCTTTTCCCCATCCCCTGTGGAAACCTTGTCTTCTCCCACCATATCTGTCTGAGGGAGGTGACCTGGGACCCAGGGAGGGGTGAGGCCTGTTACAGCTGCTCTCTTAGTTCCCCTTTTCATACTGTCAGTCTGGGTGACCGGCATCAGTTGGGTTAGATGAAAGTTGTAGTCATGGTTATTTTTACTTTGAACTTCCTTAGTGAGAACCAACCAGATGATAAGAATTTGTACTCCCTGGTAGTAACTAGAAGCTTGGAGGAAAGAAAAAAAAAGTTTTGACTTTCAAAATACCAACAGCTTGCATAGCATAGCAGGAGTATTTTTTTTTTCGGATTTTTCACGTCTGCCATCACATCTGATCCTCACCAAAGGCCTATCAAAGAGCTATAGAGTAGGTAGGTATTAGTACTCTCTTTTGTCAAATGCAAAAACTGGGGCTGAGAGGTGTTAGCAAACTTGTTCAGGGTCAGATGGCTAATTAGTGTTGGAGTTGGAATCAGAATCCAGAGCCTAGCACTGCTAGGCCAATGCTTTTCCCACCAGAGATAGGGCAGATATAGGAAAAGGTGCTCTTCTCCTCAAGAGCCGACATGGAAGAGAAGACAGTTCATTGAGCATTGTCCCTTAGCATTAAGAAAGGTAAAGGGAGGGGACAGAGGCAGAGGCAGGTCTCTCTGTAGAGTACCTTTAGTGCCTCCTAGGCACCAATCAATACAAAACCATCAATTGATCGAGCATGAGGATGGGAGCCAGGGAGCTGGCTCCAAGTTGGGTCCCTGGAATGGGAAGATGTGCTTTGGCTGAGTTAGAGGAAAAAAGCCTTCCTGCATGAGCTTGGTGTTTATCTTTAATCAATGTCACTTTGGTCCTGAGGGGATTTGCTGGTGCCTGTCTGTGGGGAGATGCCTTCCCTAAGGGCTATAAGTTGTTGGAGAGGTTAATGGTAACCAGGGAGTACTGAAGGAGCCAAGCCCAAGGAAAGTATGGATTCGTTACTAGACTTTAAGACTCAGAAAACTGCAAAGAACCGCAGTGGCCATGTCGCTCATTTAACCGAGAGGAAATGTAGCAGCAATCACCAAGCTTTCTCTAGGTCAGGACTTCTTAACCATTTTTGTGTTGCGGAGTCCTCCAGCAGACTTGTGAAAACCCATGGATCTCTTCTCTGAATAATGTTTTTAAAGAGATTGCAAAGGACAGCAGTTATATTGAGAACAGTTATTGAAAATAATTTTTTTTAATTCGAGGTAACAGAGCACAGGTTAGGAACCCCTGCCCTGCGTCAAGGTGATATTTAACCATGCTGTGTTAGGGGAAGGCCATTTTTCTGCCCAGCTTCTTTCTTCCCTACAGTCCCAGACTCAGAGATGGTTCTTTCACAGCACCAGTGGAATGATTTTCTACAGAGACAACAACTTATATGTATGTTGCACATTTATAAAGTGGTTTCCTCATGTAGCCCTAGGAAATGGATAGTGAAAGCATTTTTATCCCCATTTTACAGATGAGGAAGCTGAGGCTTAAATAGGGTGACTTGCCCAGATTCCCAGATTCAGAATTTGAAGTGAGCCCTCTCCGGGTTCTAGGTCCAGCAGTCACACTTTCCCATGCCAACATTGCCCTTTTCTATGCAGCAGGAGCATGCTAACTAAAAACCTTCATGCCACCACGATTGCTTTAGACTTCACAAAGCTCTTTCCCATCCATTATCTCAGCTGAGACTCTTAGCTGTTCCCAGAACACCCTGGGAGGTAGACCGGGCCATTAGACCATTAACCCCCTTTGATGGTTGGGTTTAAACTGAGGCTAAGAGAGGTGACTTTCTGGAGTTTACACAGGAAGCCAGTGGTAGAGCTGGGAGTAAGTAAAGAGTGTCATTGCTTGTTCTTCCATAACGCATTGCTTCCTGTAGGAGAAGCATTCTTACTTTAGGGTTTAAAAATAAACTCTGTTCCCCTTCCCCCATCTTCAACCCTAAACAGTGGTCACAGGAAAAAGACGGATTTGGATGGGATTTTAGGGGGAAAACAACTTTATTCTTTTTGTTCATTGTTTCATAAGAGACCTGCCAAGCCACTTTGTAACCATAAAGTATTATACATTCAGGTTGTTGTTGTGACTTTAAGCTTTAATTCATCAGAGAGGAAGAGACATCTCTTTTCCTCACGAAATTTACATATATTTATGGCCATCCTAAGTAATGACATCCCCATCAACTGATACACTTGAGTTCCAAAGATTACCTTCTCAAGAAAAGATAGGGGAAGAGAGTGACCAAGCACCACTTCTTTGGAAAAGAAACCTGCAGTTTTAGTGAATGAACTCTAAAACTCAAAATGAGTCAACATATGGAGTCCAGCTATCTTGTACAATCTTAGCATGTTTAGGGCTACCGGGGTGACAACCCTGCCACACTCTGCTCTGGCATCCAAAAGATTACATTTGGAGTGTTACGCTTGGTTTTGGGTGCCACTTTTTAAAAAAGATACGGATAAGCTAGAGTGAGCCCAGAGAAGGAAAACCAAGGAGGGGGAAGGGCCTTGAGATCATGCCAGGTGATGATTAGTGGAAGGAAGGAAGATGGTGTTTACAGAGAAGGCTTAGTGGAGACATGATTCCTATATTCCGGAATTTGAAAGGTTATCATGAAAAGGAATTACTAGTCTTGTTCTGCATGATCCCAGAGGTCTCGAATGTAGCTGCAAAGAAAGACATTTTTGCTCACTATTAGGGACAGTGTCTTGAAAATGAAAGGACAGTGGATTGTCCCTTCCAGAGCCCTTCCAATAAAGGATGAATTCCATACCTGCACTATATCATAGAGAAGATTCTTGTTCATGTATGGCTAAACTAGACAGCCTCTGAAATCTTGCAATTCTGAACTTCTGTCCTCCAGGAAAGCTTGAGCAGATTGTTGGATGGACAAAGATGCTGTCTCTGGAAGCCCTGTTACTTGGCTAGGGAGATTTTTTTTTAAAGACTAGCTCTCCCTATCTTGCCCATGCTGGAAGCACAGTGGCCACCAACTAACAAGCCTAATCCCAAATTGACCAAGAGTCCCTTAACTTGTTCCATTTCTGACCTGGGTCACTTTGCCCATCTCTAGGCAGTCCTCTGCTCCCAGGATTCACCATATTGGTGCTGCACATAATGCAGATACCCAAATAAGCTTGAGCCCAGATGAAGGTCAGAACTCAAGCAATCTATCAGCTTCAACCTCTCCAGCAGCAGGGACTAGAAATGTACATGCACCACCATGCCTTAACTGGGAACATTTTTCTTCTTTAATATTTTATTGGTGCCTTTTGTCCTTATAACACAATCCACACACACACACAAGTCTCAATCCTCAGATTGGCCCTTCCTTCGCAACAAAGAAAAACAATTTAGGAAACACCCATTATAGAAACTTTGTCTGAGAGTGTATAGAGTATTCTACCCAGTAGTTCCCCACCTTTTTGCTGTGGCAAAAGTATGCTTTGTTATTTCTTTTCCAGAACCTCTAGTGGTTTTTCTTTTAAAAGTACATATTAGTGATATTTTATATTGTTGTAGTTATTGTGTATGTTATTTTCTTGGTTCTGCTTATTTCTCTGGACATCAGTTCATATAAATATTTCCATGAGGAATGTTATGAAGACAAATCTTCCCCCTAGTTAAACCCAGGACATCTGGAAGAATGACCCAACACTTCATCTGGAAGAGTGACCCAGAACTTCAGGGAATTGGGCAAGGAGAGATGAAGTTAGGCCTGACTCAGACAAGAACATGATGGCTTAGAAAGGTTAGAGCTAAGTAAGAGCTTCCTGGCTTGCAAAGGTTAGTGGCAGCAGTTCAGGGAGAAATGAAAGAAACTCAAGAAAATTTCAGATTCTTAGAAGCTTCTGGCAGGGGAGGGAGATGAGTGTTGGTGAGTGGGAGGTCAAGCTAGCTGGCTCATGGTACTCAAGGTCAAGGCTTCCTGTTCACCTCCCACACAGCAGCCAAGAAGAAGCCAGCAAGCATTCTGGATCCCCACTGACAGACACAGATCTTGTCCCTCTGATCCTCATTGTCCTTTCTTGTTTGGGGTTTGAACTTAACTGACAAAACCAGCCCAGTGACTCACCCTGACTCCCAGCCCTACTCATCAGTACTGTCAGCTGTGACCAAGATGACAGACGCTTCCTGAACATGTGAGTAGAGCCCAGACACTGCTCAGCCCCTCCTCCTCTGGGGAGGGTGGCGCTTTCTCAGCAGTAACCCAGGAAACTGGGGTGGAGTGGAAGGGTGCTCTGCTTCTGCTCAGTTCCGTCTTTGGCTGGAGATCCCTCTGTAGGAAGAAACCAGAGCCAGCTCTAGCTGGTACCCCAAACCCCAAGGCGACCAACCCTTTGCAGGGATTGTCTCCCCATTCCACCCAGCACTTCTCAGCCAACTCCCAGTTCAGTTTCTTTGAAGGTTTGAGCCTAGGTGTTCTAGCTCTTTAACATTCTTTACAATCCTAAAATGTGATGTTCTCACCTTGACTCTTGTGCTCCTTTGCTCTGCAAGTGACTTCTGTTCTTCGGACCTCAGTTTCTTTATCCACAAAATGGCTAGATAAACTGACTGATCTCTTAGATACAGGGGTGTGCTGGAGTTGGCTCCTACAGGCTCTCCTGCCAGTTGTTAAATTTTCAATGGGGTGTTTACACCTCAGAAATCAGGGCTTGATATGTTGTTTGGTTGATTGTCTGGATTTAAGAAGGTGATGGAGAAAATGTTCATAAGTTGATTAGACATATATGTGTATGTGTGTCTACATGCATATATATACATACATATATATTATATATATATAATTTTTTTGAGAGATGATAAACATTTACTAGCACACCACTGGCTGGGATAGTCAGGGCAGGTTTCTTGAAGAAGATAGGACTTGAATAGGGCCTTTAAAATTAGTGTTGTTCAGTCATTTCAGTCGTGTCCAACTCTTCATGACTCCATTTGAAGTTTTCCTGGCGAATATACTGGAGTGGTTCGCCATTTCCTTCTCTTGCTCGTTTCACAGATGAGGACACTGAGGCAAGCAGGGTTAAGTGACCTACCCAGAGAGTCACACAGCTAGTAAGTGTCCAAGGCCAGATTTGAACTCATGAAGATGAGTCTTCCTCGTTGCAGTCCCAGTGCTCTGTCCTCTTTGCCCCGTAGCTGGCCCTAAAATGAGTAGGTTTGGAAAAACAGAGGAAGGAAGGTGCTCAGATGAGGTGGGGAGCAGCATAGGGGTAGGAATGTTCTTGATATTTTCAGGTGAAGGTGAGTAAGCAACTATGGGCTTATTAGAACAGAGGTTTTATGTTTAAGAAGCAACAGGAAGGGGTTGGATAATGGGGTGGGACCGACTTAGAGAAATCATTGAATTGCCAGGCTAATTTTGGACTTTATTCTGAGAGCCATGAAAGTTTTAAGGAGTTAGATTGTAGGGATCTCATTGCTGCTGCCAGTGGTGTTAGGGCAAGAAGTAAACATGGGGACCCAGTCTAACCACTTTACTTACCCCACTAGGAACCGAAATCCCTGGGCCTTCCTTCCCTGTTCCTTGACCATCCCCTACTGCCCTCACTCCTATTCAGTGGAAAGTCTGTCTCAGCACTCTTATCCTGTCTGGGTTTTTTTGTCTGGTTTGGTTGTTTCTTTTTGGTGGTATTTATTCCCCCAGAAAGGCCAGTCTGTTCTTCCTCCTGGAAAACTCTTGAGAACTTTTTTCTCTCTCCTTTCACTTGTCCCTCCCTAGGCTCCAGCCTGTCACACAAAGGGTCAGATGGAGCCCATAACCTTGGATGCATCAGCCCATGTAGTTGGGTCTTGATGGATCAGCTTCAAGTAGGTGAAATTTTTGAAGATGCTAAAGGAAAGGCACAACATTCAGCTCTTGCCTGTCTTTCCCTTCCCTCCCCTCACCCAGGTATTTGTAATGTCATTGGGATGAGATATGTGCATCATGTATTTCTGTTTGAGTCTGACATCACTGGTATAGTGGATCGGGCTTTGGCCCTAGAGTCAGGAGAACCACCTGGGTCCAAACCCCACCACAGACACTCAGCAGATGTGTGATCCTGGGCATATCATTTATACTCTGTGTGTTTTCGTTTCCTCACTCACAAAATGAGAAGGTTGGACTCGGTCACTTCTGCCTCTCAATCTACTATTGTGATTACTTACTTAGTGTATATATGCTATATGCCTATGAAAAGATAATTGTGGATACCAGACATTGTATGCTAGTGACTTAACTGAGGGGTGAAGTAAGTGCTGTGTAAAGGAAGGAGAAACCACTCTGGGATGGGGTGCTTTGGGGAGATTTCCTGAAGGAGGCAGGATTCAGACAGGAGAGAAGGAGGACATTCTGGGTCAAGGTTGGGGAAGGAGCCTCATGGAATGATCTCTTCGCTGCCTAGCCAGCACTGTCCCTCCTTCTCCTCTGGGCTTATCTTAATTCTCGCTACTCTGGTGAAGTCTTCCCTTCCTACCCCAGGCCTGTCCTATCTTCTTCCTTGGCAAACTCCCAGAATGCTTCTAATCTGCATTCCACAGTTTAACTGTGCATTTATAGGTGGTCAGCCACTGTGTGTATATGTCTGTCTGTATGTATGTATGTGTGTATGTATGTATATATATATATATGTATATCTGTACATGTCCTGTTTTGGTTTTTTCCCCAGCAACCATACAGTAAATGCTAAAGGGCAGGGGCCATGGTTTCTTGTTCTCTATATCACCCAAACACAAGCCTGAATACATAGTGTGTCCCCATTAAAAACTGGTAGACTGGTTGATTAATGAATTAGGATCATAGATACTAAGCTAGAAAGGGCTTCTGAGGCCCAGATTGGTGAAGTGAGTTGCCCAAGGTCACACAGGTAGAAAGCATCAGCTGTGATGTTTCGAACCAGGTTCCTTGGTCTTCTTGAAATACTTGACTTTGGGAGTAATCATGATACTCACCAACCTGTGAGCCTTGGAAAGGTCATTATAGGCAACAGGGAACTTCAGAAAGCATTTACTACTGGTAGATTCCTACCAAATTCAGGGAACCATAAGGATTTGTTCATTGTCCTCTAGTAGGGGGATATGATCCATATATAAAGAACTGTAATATAAAATAATCTTTCATAGGAACCTAAGAGCCAAGTATGGTGGGAGATCTGAGAGGAGAATGGAACTGTTTCTTAGGTGGAGGAATCAGGGACTCACTGGCACTCACCCTGGACTCCAGGAACTGCCCCATCTGCTGGTCTTTCCTTAATCTTCATAGCTTTCAGAATATGGTCTTTGCGTGCCAGTGGAAAAGCCTACTTCCCCACAGAATCTGGGCTTAACTGCCTCAGTTAAGTGCAGGGAGTCAGGAACTTCAGAGAAATCCAGCCTTCCATGTGGTAAGACACAGTATACTGAGTCATGGAATTTAGATTCACAGAATATTAGCTATATTAGGGAATGAGCTTAGTGGTTGTTACCTGCAGCTTCCACATTTATAGATAGGGGATGAAACGGGAGACCACAACTTGGCCAAGACTACCTAGCAGATTAGGTCATCATCATCATCATCATCGATTAAACATATAACATTCATTAAGCATTTACTGTGGGCCAGGCCCTAAGTTCTGGGAATACAAAAGGAAAAAAAAGACAAAAACAAGTTATCTTCTCAGAAAACACCCATTCTAATGGGATGCCAGGACTAGAAGCCATATCTCCTGATCCCTAGTCCAAGACTTTTCCTACTATTTGAAGTTTCATAAAATATGTCATTTCCCAGTTTCAGCCAGTGAATTTAAAACCCACAGTGCAGAGATTTCTACCATCATCCATTTTTTTCTTTGATTTTAGGGGAGATTTTTGGGTTTGGATTTCTTCTCCTCCTTTTCTTCATTCTCCTTCCCTCCTCGTTCTACTCCTTCTCTCCTCTTCCTTCTTCTCCTTTCTTCTTCCTTTTTTGAGTGCCAACGGAGTTACCTTCTTTGGACTTTTCAAGTGCTCTCTGCTAAGCTTTGGTGACTTTTGAGTGAGCAGTTGTGTGTGTATGAGGGGTGCGGAGAGGCTTTTTGGCAGGAATTGTATGTTTGCCTGACCTAGCAGGTTAGATCAGGTTGGATTCATCTGCAGCCTACTGCTTGAGGCAGAAAGCTAAGAAACATGCCTGTTTGGTTGGTACTGTCACTTTAGCACTCCCATTGTCTTGGGTCCATCTTCTTCATTGACTCCCACTGGGTCTCAGTTTCTACATCTGTCAAATAGGAATAACAATGGCTACCCCACCTTCCACATAGAGTTTTCCTGCAAATGAAATCATAGGGTCATAGATTTTTGAACAGGAAGAAACCTAAGAGATCACCAAATCCAACCACTTCTTAGATGAGGCAGCCCCAGTGAAGTAGCTTATCCAAGGTCACACAGAGAGTGAATTCTAGAGCTGGGATTTGAATCCCAGTCCTGTGATACTCTATGAAATGCCCTTTATGCTGTGATACAACATGCCTTTATTGACAGATCTGGAAATTCTTTGCAATAGCTAATGGTGCTTCTCAAGTGTTGGGTCCAGACCTGTGATCATTGCAATGTGCATGAGTTTCAGGTGTTAAAACTCAATATAGATGATATCAAAGATGTTCTTCAACTCTAAAATTCTCTGGTTTGAAGTTTGTCAGAGTACCGAGGTATGAGGCCTGATCTTTATCCCTCATCACAGACCGGCTTTACATTTTAGCGATAATCCAGTGTAAAACAAAAGCTCCCCCAGGCAGAAACCTTAGAGAGACAGGGTGGGAATTTGTGTTCTTTTTTTTCCCCCATTACCTACTCTTAACCACTGGACAAATTTGACATCAAATTACTGTTGTGTCGTAGAACTTTAGAGTTGCCAAGATTCAGAAAGAGGAGATGGGGGGAGGGAGAGTTTTTCATCCTAATTATAGAAGGAACTTAGTTGTTGGACTCTGAGGTTTCCCTCTCCCCTTAGTTTCCCAGGGCTGCTGAAGGACCCCCAAAGGAATGACTTACAGAGATGTACTTCTCTGAGCACTCCCAAGTCTTAGGGTATGGTTGTATCACCTCCTGGAAAGAAGACATAAATGCTTTGAAGACTCAGTGGTTTTGCTAGTGTGGGTACTTCCTCTGCTGATGTGGATCGTAATCTCTCCTTGCCTGAGTAGATGGTCTTTAGCCAAGGCCAAAACAAATTCATCACCTGGTGGCCAACTCTGGCTCAAGGCCTCTCCAAACTTAGCTAAGGGGGCCTTGGATGTCAGACATCTGGTTTGCCATAGGGCCTGTCTGGAAACCTAGCCAGCTAGGTACAGGACCTGCCAGATCTTATATTTCACTTGGCATAGCCTTAGAGAATCCCAGATCACATCCACACCGTGGTAAAGAGTCCGGTGAAGATTTCTGGCAAGGACAGGAAAGCTGCAGAGAAACTGGGGTGATCCAGGGGCCTAGCAGGTAGCTTCTTGCTTCTTCCCTGAGCAATTCTCTGCCATATCTTTGGGCTCTTTATAATCTGTCACAAACCCCAGACCTTCATCAATAAGTCTTTAGCTAAGGCCTATGAAGGATCCAGAAAGAGCTAAAGACACAACCCCTGCAGGAAGGGGCTGAGAGTCTCCTTGGGGAGATCATTCTGACACACATGAAGTAATAGAACACAACAGAGCACTCCATTATATGCGAAAGATAGCCATTGGGGGAGGGGGGGTCAGAGAAGGGAGACTTTTGAGCTTTGCTGGGCCTAGAAGACTTCCTCGCGGAGTGCAGAAAGGTCAGGGAAGCCTACTATGGTGTGGAAGGAATAGACTTAAATTTGACATTGGAGTATGGGGGCAATCTGAATAGACAGAGAAGGGTAGAGTGGGTGTGCCAGGAACATCACAGGGCAGCCGCAGAAATGAGCAGGAGTCAGTGACAGGGCAGTGAGGAGACAAGTCAGGCTACCATAGAGGGTGCCTATATTGGAGAACCATAGGGGATGAGATCAGATCACAGGATCCTGGGTTTAAAGCCAGAGGAAAAGCTTAGAGCCATCTTGTCTAGTGCCTCTTGTTTCTAGATGAGATTGGGACAAACCTCTTATTCTACTCCAACCTGACTGTGATGTACATGGTGTGGGTGTTCACATGCGTGTGTGCACACACATGTGAGTATACCACATACTATACTTTCTCTTACTTTCTTTAGTGTCCCTCCAGGTACAAACAATCCTGGGTGACTAGGGAGACAGCTTGCATAAGGGACCAGGAGTAAAGGACCCCCTGGGTTTTCCCTTGACTCAAGGCTATTATTTGGAAACCTGAAAGACACTTCTGTGTTTCTCTGTATGTTTAAAAAAAAGAGGCAGGTAGCAATTCTTGAATAAATCTGGGGAAAACTCTCAAACCCCTCAGGCTTTGAGGAGATGGAGTTGAGGGGTGGGGCCCAGGAGGCCCAGTACAGCCCTGTCTGATGTTGGTCACTGGTAAAGCAGGCAAATGACCACTGGAGTTGAAGGCAGTCACATAGCAGCCACTGAACAAGATTCGTTGACCCAGAGTGGAGCAGTCCTCTTGGGACATCCTGCTGTAGCACTGAGCTAAACATTACCTCACCTGCACCCTGGGAAGCCCTGAAGGCCATCTGTGAGTGTTGGGCTGCTCTTTGGAAGCCCAGAACCCTTCCTATTCCACAGCAGCTCAAGGGGTTTTAAATGGAGAGGTGGACGTGGAGGTGGGGAGGGGGGATGGTAAGGAGTTGCTTCCCTTCTTCCTCATTTGGATGGAGAGGGTGTTGTAGGGGTGTGTATAAGTATGTATGTAAGTGGGGGGTATGTACCGCTTGATATAGCTTGGAACCTGTTGGCTAGAAATAGCTTTAGAGATTTGCATCTTCTTAACTTCTAATGTTTTCTATCAAGATCCATCCTGACCTCTTGCCCTGCAGTTAGTAGAGGAATGCCCCATTGGCCTGCCTGATACTCTAATGGAATTAGGCCTCGAAAATAATCAGACCTGTCAGAGGGACTTATAATCCTATAAGAGCTTTAAATGGTTTTCTTACCTTCTCTGAGAAAGACTTTAGATGAGCTTGATAAGAAGTTTCTCCCTTCCTATTACACACACACCAGCACGATTGAATTTTCTCTTTGCCTGTCTCAGACCACAGTGAGACTTTTTTTTTGGTCCTGTCTCCCAGGTATGAACATACACTTATGTGTATATACATATACATGTGCACGGACACACACACACACACACACACACACTACACCTCTGTGCAGGTCACTCTGCTCTCCTGGGGATGTTTGCTGATTCCTTGTCTAATGGGGAGATCTTGTGGAACAATGGAGAGGATGTTCAAGTTAGAATCAGAGGTTATGGGTTTGAAAGTCGACTCTGCTACTTCCTATCTATGTGACCTTGGGCAAATCACCTAACCTTTCTTGGCCTCAGTGTCCTTGTCTGTAAGATCAGAAGACTGGATCTGATGCCCATAATATCTCTTTCAGCTCTAAATCTGTACTCTCCTTGATTCTATCTGGGAGTCTGGCATCTCTCTTCTTTCTCAACTCCCCCCTTCCTTACCTACTCTCTCTTTCCCTCTGTCTCTCCCTTTCTTCCCTCTCTCTCTTCTGCCTCAGTTCAGTTCATCAAGAGCTTCCTTAGAACTATTGCTTGGCTTTGGCACTGTGTGCATTGGAGAAATTCATTAGAAAAATAAATGATAAAATAATTCAAGAAGGTTTGAGGTGTATCAGAGGTGATATAATCAGTACTATGGGAATTCAGAGGTGAGAGAATACTAAAATGAATATATAGACAGTTAAGGAAGACACCATAAAGGAGGTGGCTTTCAAACTAAGCCTGGAAGAATGGGTGGGAGTCAGATAGGTGAAGATGAAGGAGGACATTCCAAGCAGGAGGAAATGCTTTGAACAAATGGAAAGGCAGAGATGTCCCTGCTGTTCTCAGGGGAGCTGAGAGGAAGCCAGGATGCACTTTAGGCATTGAGGAGAACCGAGAGATAATGTTGGAAAGGCAGGGGACAGCCAAATCCAGGAGGGCTTGGAATGCCAAGCTAGAGAGCCACCAGACTTTTTAAGTGGGCAAATGGCATAGAGGAAGTGGCTTCTCTCTGATGGGGTTTCCTTCTAATGGAGAGCTCTCTCCTCTTATTCCCTTGCTCTGGGATCTTCAGTGGCTGCCTGTCACCTTTGCCTCTCCTAAATGTGACTTGGCTTGGCTTCATTCCCCACTTGGGTTGAATTTGTTTCCTTCACTTCAGTGAGACAATAACTCACTTCATTGTTCCCAGTTTGTTCCCCAAACCACAGTGGGTGGTGTGCAGATATGCCTAGAAGACGGCAGAACATTCCCAGTGAAACTCAGGCCATTGGGAAATTAGATTTGGAGGCAGAGCAGATCAGACCCAGAGAGGAGGAGGAGGAGGAGGGGCTCCAGAGTCCAGGAAGAGGATTTAGACATACTCAGTGGGGACAGAAAATCCTCCTCAGAGGCTGGGAGAATTGAGTTAAATAGGCAGTGTGACCATATTTGTATATATATATATGTGTGTGTGCAGTGGATAAATATGGGGATATAGACATACACAAGGGTTGTGTATGTAAGTGGAAACGTTTCAGTCACTCGACAATAAACAGCCTCAGCCTAGATTCAGTCAGTGGTTGAATCCTTTGCCAAAGCATTAGGATGGGAGTGGGGAGGGGGGCACTCACTGATGGCTGTGGTCAGAGGGCAGCTTCATGAGACACAGTAAAGGTAAGAATTAGAGCTTCTCTGTGGATTATGAGGAAGGTAGCCTCCCCCATTGCCACCCCCCCCCCCCCCAAACACACATACATACACACTTCTCCCTGTCAATTAATTCATCTTGGACTTCTAAGTCATCTGGGCATACTTAGGCATATGTTGTAGAAAGAGTAGAGGGAAGGACTCCTAGGGGGAAAGCAAAAGGGTTTCCACTTTAAAATGAAGATGTATGAGTAGTTCATGCGTGCGTGCGTGCGTGCGTGTGTGTGTATGTGTGTGTGTCAGGGACAGGGAGGGGTAAAAACAGTAACATTCTCTTCCCTCCACCTGAGGCTACAGAATATCTTTTTTTTCCTTGGGTGATTTTTACTCCTTGTGCCATTTCAGTGACCC
>NW_027187339.1:7383940-7407772 GCF_028583685.1 Petaurus breviceps papuanus
AGAGCTAAAAATTCCTGTGTGGATTGAGAGGATCTTGGGGGGGTCACATGAGAAGGATGTGTGTTTGTAGCTTTGATTATCTGGCAGAATGTTATGAAGAGGAAACATTTGTCATCATGGCTACAGTGTATCCCTGGGGTGGATGTGTGCCTTTACAAGAAGCTCTTGGGTGCTCTGGGGACCTGGTTGGTAGCAGGCCTGGGTGCCCCGAGGATGGTGTTAAGTAGGCCCCTGGCAGCTGGGCCCCTGGCTTCTCTTCCCTATGGTTCACCTGGCCAGATGTGCCTAGTGAAAGAGAGACTCACTAGGCTAGCCAACTGTACAGTCTGGTCTCCTGTCACCTGCCCCCAAAACACCCTCGAAGGAGGGCCATATGGCAGCCTTTTCGGCCAGTACCCTATAGAGACGCTTTCTCAATGTGAGGTTTGAAATCATCTCAGCTCCACTCCTCCGGCTTCTCTTTTTCTGGCGGTTGGCTTTCCAAAATATAGAATTCACATCCACAAAGCCCAAAAGTCCAGAAGGGATTTTTTCCCCCAAAGGATTTTTACAATGGCAATTGATGTTCTTAGCCATGATCTGGAGATTCTCTCCTCAAGAGCTTTCTGAGTCATCAAATGACTTAAAATGATGTTCAGTAAATAGTTGTTGTGTTAAGTGTAGTTTATATTGTTAGAATTTCCTGGATTGGTATTCCGTACTCCATGGGAGGCAATATGGTAGAAAGACCACTGGTCTCCAAGTCAGAAGATCTGAAATTTGTCACTGACTAGCTGTGTGGCCTTGGGTGAGTCACAGCCTGACTTTCAGTTTACTCATCTGTAAAATGGGGATGATCATAATATTTGCACTACTGACCTCCTAGGGCTCACTTGGTAAACCATAAAGTGCTATTTAAGAATGGGAGCTATGGTATGGCGATTGCGAATTAGCCAGTATATTGGATTAACAAGCACTGTCTCCCCAATCCACCTCTTCGGTCCCTCCCCCCCCCACCCACAAATATTCTGGATAACAAGCAGTAGCCTATCGTGAGTTTTTACATGTTTATCAGACAGTTTTTGTTGCTTATGATAAAAGGTCCCCCAGGCCTAACCACTTCAGAGAACACAGTGTCTGGTAGATCAAGGCCCAGTTGAGGAGTCAGCAGACTCTGCTCTTGACCTGCTGTGTATCTTCAGGAAAGTCACAATTTTTGAGTCTGGTTTTTTTTCTCTTTAAACAAGAATAGGCATAGAATATTTGTGTGATATAAGAAAACTTGGAAGTTCATTGACCAGACAAAAAATACTTATGGAGGATGCCCTGTGAGCCCAAGCTTGTGCTTGGGTCTAGACGTTGGGGCGGGGGATGTTGTCTTGTGTGATGCAGAGAATGTACTGGCCTTGCTCCCACAGAGTTTACAGCCTTTCTGGGGAGACAGCAAACATACCTAGAAAGCACTTAGAGAACATGGCCACATATCCACAAGCCCTGAATTATGTAGTAAGTATAATAGGCATTTGGGGAAGGGAGAGAGCTGTATGAGCCAAAGCAATTGTGTGAGCTTGGACCAGGATAAACGTAGAAGATCTGGCCAAGGAGGGAAGAGGAGGGGGCAGTCCAACTGGGTCCTGTTATATCAGTAAGCATTTATTAAGTACCTACTGTGTGACAGATGTCCTGCTAGGTCCTGGATAGCTCAAAATGAAAATGAAACAGATGCTCCCATCAAGAGGAGGTGGGCAGCACATGCCTTATTTGTCATTATTTCCACAGAGCCATAGGTGAGAGCTAGAGGGGTCCCCAGAGGCCATCTGGGCCGAGGCTCTCATTTTACAAGTGAGGAAGTTTAAGTGACTTGCCTTAGAGAACACAGGCTTGTAGAGGTGGGATTTGGAAGAAGTAATCTGAGTCATTTAAGCTTCAGTTTTTGAAGGAAGAAAAAAGACTCCTCACCTTTCCATACTCTACCTCTCAGCTGAAAAACTCGGCCAAAGACTCAGGTGACTGAGACTGAAGCAAAGATGGGATTGCCTCCAGGGGCAGTAATTCTTTTCAGTGTACCATGATGCCTCAGATACATTGCAACTCTCCCACTTTGGTGCCTTGGGGACACATCTTATACTATATGAGAGAGACAGAGAGACAAAAAGAAGAGAGACAGACGGTTGGTGAGAAAAACAGAGAGAAGAGAGAGACAAAGGGTGGGGGCGGGGAGACAGAGAGAGAGAACATTCATGCAAAGTGTGGCATGGAAAGAGCTAGCTAGCCTGAGCTGAGTTCAAGACCTGCCTGCCTCTAACATCTTCTGACTGGGTGACCCTAGATAAGTCACACCTCTCAGTAGGTACTTTTCTTACTGAGTACTGTACTAACTCTGTAGTTTGTTGAATTAGATATGATTCCAGATTCCTGGCTCAAACTCTTACTAGCTACATGATCCTAAGAAACTCATTTAACCTCTTTCTGCCTCAATTTCCTCATCTGTAAAATGGAGGTAATAAAAGCACCTACCTCACAGGGTTGTTGTGAGGATCAAATGAGATAGGTTTTGTAAAATGTTAAGCAAACCTAAAAAAAAGCGCTACGTGAATAAATGCTTACTATTATTGTTACTATAGCAGTTCTCCCAACATGCCGTTCTCTTGGCTCATCACCCTAGAGATTCTTACCCACTCCCAGTGCACCTCACTCCCCTGGCAATTTTCTCTGTTGGTTTAGGAAATTTAATTTTAGCTAAATTCACATTTTTCACCACCATCATTTTTTTTAATATTGAGTAAATATAATTTGTTCATATATAGTTAAGAAACAAAATCCCTGGGGTAGGAGAGCTCTGTGTGTGTGAGTGAGTGTGTGTGTGTGTGTGTGTGTGTGTGTGTGCGCGCGCGCGCGCGCGTGTAATGGGAATCAGCACCTGCTCTACAGTTATCCTCACAGTTGTCTAGAATGTGCTGAGAAGTTCCCTTGGTTCACACAGAGACAGTACACGGCAGAGGTGACTCTTGAACCCAGGAATTCCTGACTTAGGCTGGTGAGCTCTCCACCATGCCACATGGCACACATAGTCTCCCTGTCTCTTTTGATCATTGCTATATCTGCTCCCTGGTGAGAAAGATCCCACTCTCAGTGGATATCAGTGACTGTTCCCCAACCTACTGTTTTAAGGAATTGCTTGGGACACCGTGAGGGTAACTTCCTCAGACCCACAGCCAGTACATGCCCTAATCAGGACTTTCTGACCTGGTGGCAAGCTCTCTCTCTCTTCACAGCGAATTTTAAGACACCCTGTGAATTCAATTAGAAGTGATCTTTCCTTGTAACATTTTATAATCTCTGCCCGGAATATGTGTTTTGCCTCTTTCTTAATATCTCTTGGATCTAGCAGTAATGGGCCATTGATGTCACAGTCACATTAGGCTAGGCTACCTAAAATCCGTCTTGAGGGCAGTGCAGTTGACAGACCAATAAAGTTCACAACTAGAGCCCCAGGACAGGGACAGTGTCTCTGTGTACACCCCAGAGATCTAAGTTGTACTGAATCCTCTGACAGGGGGCTCTGCTGGAAACTGTCTGGAGTTATGACCAGAGGGGAATGGAGCCAGGGAAGACAAAATACTTTTGCTGGGGCCTTATTGTCCTTTTGGGAAATGTACTCAGAGCTATTGCTTATTGGCAGAACAATTAACAACAACAAAGCAGTGGACTGGGTGCTTTGGGTTGGAGAGAAAACTACTTAATCAAATCTGCATGTCCTTAGTGGACTGGAACAAGAAGGCTGGTGAATTCTGTCCCTAGTCTGGGGACTGGAAATACAAGCTAGGGGCAGAACCCCCTTTGGGAGGAGGATGTCAGAGCAGCGGGTAAACCACACTTGATGGAGAGAAGGAACGCTAGGTGGGTGGCCCCCACTGATGGCTTCCCAGCTGATGAATAGAGACTCAAAGCATTAGACCCATTCTTCTGTTTTGCTGCCAACCTTCAATTTCTTTGCCAATAATTTGCTGTGTGACTTTCATCATGTCCCTTTATTTCTCTTAGGTGGATGTTTCTTCATCTGTAAAATTGAGAGGATTGGAGTCTTATCTATTAGCCCCATCCAAGTCTAAAAGTTCTATGATATTTTCATTCAACTTCAGGCCCCCATATCCAAGCCTGGTGGTTTCTGGTTGAATATAGCAATATACGCTAAGCGCACACTGAGAATTCATGAGATGGTTCCTAGGAGAGGAAATTTTTCTGTAGGTTGTGGGAGCCACATCAACAAAGGCTTCCTGGAGAAGTAAGGCCTTGAACTAGGCCTTGAAGGGTGGATAGGACTAAAACAGTCAGTGAATGGGCTGGACATTTCACTAGAGAAAAAGAATTCTCCTGTGTGACAGAGGTGAGAATGGCCTGTTTAACATACTGGAGAACCTTGAATGGACTTTTAAAAAGAGGCTTTTAACCAGACATTGTCTTGTCATTATCTCAGGGCTAGTTTTTAAAGCACATCATCAACTGATTCTACAACAAAGAATGCATGGTGTTTCTACTGATCTGACTATAGTTGTTCCCTTTTGGGGGGAAAGGGTACAACTGAGTAGCACTTGAGATGTAGTAGAGACCATTGGCTAAACATGGAAGGCAAAGCCCAGTGTAGTGTAATGGAGACAGTGTCCTTGCAGTCCTTATTCCCCTTCCCCAATCTGGGCTACGATCCCCCTGGGAAAGGTATTGGGAGTTCTCAGGTTTGGGCAGGGTTAAGGTTTCTCCCTGCCAGATGGGCAGGTGTGTCTGGACTAACAGCTCCCCACGTACATAGTCACAGGCTTGGGTCTCTGTCCCAAGCTGCTATTTGAACCACCCCTGTACCATATGTTCCCCTTCTTTATAAAAGAGCAGGTATGGCAGGGGGAGAACAGATGTGGGGAGTGGTAGGGGGGCCATTTAGCCCATTCTGGAAGTGGAATTGAGCGAGGGGATTCAATGGGGGTGGGGTGACTCACATTTACAACAGCTTTGGGAGGTAGGTTCTTTCATGGGTCCCAGTCTACTACAATTTAGTAGGGACCAGCTGGACCTACCTGGCACAGTAACCAGCTTGTCTCTGACACTATCTTTGGAGCCTTTCAAGGTTCAGGGTTTATACTATACTGACATAGCTTTCCAGAACTTAGGGTCAGCTCTCCACCATCTTGAAGCATCAGAGTGTGGTGAAGACTTCTGAAACTAAGACTGACATTGAGTGACTTGTCCGGTGTTATATGACTGAGCTTTGACTTGAGGCCCAGGGTCTCCCCAGAAATCTAGCTAATACCCATGTGGTTGCCTCCATCATTCCCTGACTCTGCATCTCTCCTACCCACTCACTTGTCTCATTTCCCTTTGATCAGCACATATTCTTGGATCTGAGAAGGATCTTAGAGGCATCTAGGTCCAACTCCTCATTTTACAGATAAGGAAACTGAGGAAAAACTTGCCCAAGGTTACTCAGGTATTACATAGTAGACCCATCTGACCCCACAACTCAGACTTTAAACCTACAGTTCTTTCCACTCTACCATAACATATCTGGCTGGTGGGATCTTGGGCTTCTCAACTAATGAAAGTAGAGGGTGACTGTTCATTAGTGGGAACATTACTAGATCTGGAGCCAGAAGACCCCACTTGACGTCCTGGCTTTGCCACTGACTGTAACCTTGGGAAAGTCCCTTCCCCTCTCCTAGGCTTTGTTTCCTATCTGTACAATATGGGGGCAGGGTGAGATGACCTCTACCATCCTTCTCTGAATCATCATGGAGAAGCCCACACAGTTAGTTGCATTTCATTTCATCTCAGGCACTCCCTTGCTTCTTGTTGTTCAAACAGATCTTCCAGAAAAAAAAGACAATTGACGTTTCAGCATTGCTCCTAAGGAAGAGTGATTACCACCCACTTATAGCCCTCTCTCTGCTGGAGATGCCATCATGCAGAGGAGCGTTAGTTGGGAAACAATCGAAAAGGGCCTTAACCCCAAATTGGTTTAAGTCCCAATAAAGGAGACTGGCTTTTGTGGGAGAGGAAAAAGTTTTGTTGAACTAATGAGAAAGGTCCCAGAGCTTAAGAATATGAGAATGAAAATTGCATGTTTGTATAACATTTCAAGATTTGCAAAGCTCTGTCCTGTCAGTGACATTGTGAGGTAGATGTAAGGATTATACAAAAGAGGAAACTGGGGGTTTCCAGAGGTTTAGTGACTTGAGCATTGACACTTAGCTAAGGAAGTACCAGGGGTCCAGATGTGATCTCCAGTCTCTTAGTTCTCTTTCTACCACCCAATACTGCCTAACACAGCCAAAGGACACTTGCCTGAAGGATTTAGGGGACAGAAGTGGGGTGAGCATGGTGTGTTGGTGGGGGAGGTGGGGAGTCAGGGTCTGTCTTGACTGGCCTATAACAAGTATTTTTATTGAGTGCCTAGTATGTGCTAATCACACTCACCCCTCTCCTGTAAAACCTATTGGGGGGTTGGGAGGAAAGGGTAAATGAATTAATTCATTCCCAGGGGATTTGCATTTTGACTGGGGATAGAGCCAAGGCACTGGATTGCTAAAACTGGAATTTCAGACATGAATTAGTGAGGAGGAGACAACATTATTATATCAAGGACCTTCTCAGTACCCCTTAAATCATAATACCTCCTCCTTCTAAGACCTACTGTTTCTTTGGCAGCAAACTCTAAAGCTGGAACTCTAGGCTTTAAGAACATCTTGACCTGCTGGGCCTCTTCCTCCTCAACCGCATTCCCCAGCCCATTCTACTAAACCCAACTTCACAGCTTTCCCCCCACCCACGGTCTATTAGTAATTTCTTTTCTGTGGAAGCTTTTGTCTTCCCAGCAGCTTGAACTGTTTAGTTCCCGTTACTGCTCCTTGCATCCAGCAGTACAGGACCCAGCTGGAGTCTGCCCTGTAGACCCAGACAGAGCTCGGGTCTGGGTTCTGGGGCAGCCAACTCCTGGGAGCTCCCAGGCTGTCAGAGCAATGGAAAATGGAGAAGGAATCCTGGCCTCTGAGAGGCCTCTGAGAAAATGAATTTGTGACTAGATCAATCCCCTTGAAACCTGGGGTTAATTTCTCTAAGATGGAAAAAACAAAGACTTTGTACAGCGGTAGACAGTTGACAACTATGGACTGTCTTTTCTGTGTCTGTGAATTTTAACTTGGAAGTTTGAGCTATTTTTGTACCAATCCTGTGTCTTCAACACTGGGGATAACTGGGTATGAATATCAAGAACAAGTGATCCTTACGTTGAGGCCTGTTGTCCCCTGAGGTTGGATGGAAAACATTCAATTAAATTTAATAAGTCTTTACTGAGCACCTACTCTGTTTACTGGGGATAGAAAGATAGGAAAAATGACCCCTGCCCTTACGAAATTTTCATTCTACTGAAATCAGTGGCAGGTTCTTTTCTAAGAATAGTTAGCTGTTTGTCTTGGGGCAAGGGTTTGGGGGGTGGGGTGCAGATGTGGAGTAGTAGACTCACTGCAGAGGAGGGTTCTAGGTCCATAGTTGTATAACCTTGGACAAGTCACTGGATTTCTGTGGACCTCTGTTTCCTTATTTGTAAAAGGAGAGTAAATTAGAGGACCTGACAGCACCGGTCCTCAGCACCTGTGACCTGCCCCCTCCAGTCACACGTACCTCACAACCTCTCAGAATTGTAACCCTTCCAAAACCCTGAACTTTGAAATTCTGCTCTCGAGACTTGTATGTTTGTTGCATGGCACTGAAAGCAGGAGCCGTGCCTGACTCAGTCCCGTATGTCATCATGTCTAGAATGCTGTTCTATCCCATTTTCCAGCAAAGCTTTGGGAATGTGCACAAATAGGCCGACAGGACAGTTTCCAAGCCTCCCGTTCTTTGAGCCCAGAGAGATTCCTTGATTTTTTTTTCTTGGTGAGAGTTGGTGATGCCTCCCAGTTTTTCCTTCACTAAGTGTTCTTAGATAACTTACTGGGGAGATTCATGCAACCAGTTTGACTTGGCTTTAAAATGTTCTGATCATTCCAAGTAATTTAGTATGTTTATAGAGAGCAGTGAGAACCTGTGGCAGGGCAGGTTGGGCTGAATCTAATAAGGTTGATTTTAATAGGAATGTAAAATCTTACACTTGGATTCAAAAAACATCAACTTTACAAGTATGGACAAAGGGACAAGTAGTTAGACTAGCAGGTTGAAAAAGATCTGGGTGTGTTAGTAGACCATAAGCTCCATATAAGTCAACAACAACTGATATGTCAATGAAGAAAGGAAATCTGTTTTAGATTTCTTTAAGAGAATCACAGTGTCCCGGACCAAGGCAGTCATGGGTGATGGCCTCTCCCCACTCCACCTTAGTCAGCTGGCATCTGGAAGGATTGTCTTCAGTTCTAGGCACCAAGGTTTAGAAAGAACATTGATAAGCCGAAGGACATTGGAGTACAGTGACCAGGCAAGATCATTGGAAAGAACTAGGAATATTTAATTTGAAGAACAACAAGCGTTAATTAAGTATCTACTGTGTACCAGACAGTCTGGCACAGAGAGCCCACCCCAGAGACAGGAATATCTAGGTTCACACCCTGCTTCTGATACATCCTGACTCAGTCATCCTGGACAAGTCATTTAACCTCCCACTGTCCCCAAGCAGCTCTCTACTATCTTCAGCTGAAGAAGAGTTATTGATCTGCATTGGTAGAGGGGTTTTCTTACAGGGAGTTCCCCACACTTAGGAAACCATAGACCTTTATACATATGCAGACCCTATAATCGCAGTTTGTACACTTAGTGCTTGTCATTTTTTTGTTCATTTGTTTGTTTATACACATACACACATATATAAAGACCCATGATTTCATAAGTGATTAATTTTATATGCAGGTATGTGTTTATATATACATACATGTGTACATATATGTATATAAATGTATGATAGGACTGGCCTTACAGAGACAAAAGCGAAAACAAGTTCCCAAGGAGGTTGCATTCTGCTGAGAAGATTTAGGCAAGATATGATAAGTATCTTCTAGTGTCTAAAAGTCTGTCACATGGAGAGAGAGATTAGACTTGCTCCTGATGGCCTGGAGGGTAGAATCAGGAACAATTTTGCTTTGTTTTTAAGACTGCCCAACAATTAAAGCTATTGCAAAGTCGGATGAGCTGCCCAAAGGGGCAGTAGGTTCCCCTTCACTAAGGTCTTGAAGTAAAAGTTGGATAATCACTTGGGTGTGTTGTAAACAAGCTTCCCATCCAGCTGTGGGTCAGACTGGATGTTCTCTGGGCTCATCTTCCAACCCCAAGATGCATAAACATGTCTATTGTATCAAGATTTTTCTCAGCTCCTTGAAACTGGGGCTGAGAGTGAGATGTTCTGGAGGAGAGATAACAGAGGTGTGGCTCTCAGGAGATCCTTCTGCATCCGCAGTGAAGTAGTGATCAGAGGACGGGTCTTTGGCTTCCTGGGCTATGTGTGGGTGGGTACCTGGACTTTAGGGCAAAGCAGACTCCTCTCCTTATGTGATTCCATTTAGAGAAACTACCTGACAAGCATGGAAAGGAGAGAAAGAAGCCAGCTGCTGACTATGGCCGATAGATGTTTCCTGTCTCAAGATAAATGTGGCAGTCAGGGTAATCGAATCGTATGTGATGTTATAATTTGTAGGCAAGAGTAGGAAGAGCACAGCCAAGCCCTTTCCACAGCCAGTCATATTAGTTGAATCAGATGCCCGCTATCTCAATGACTTGGCCTTGGTGTGATGGATGATGTGAGCTCTGTTAAATGTGATGCCCGGTGAAGCCAAAGTTTCCAAGCTAAGGCCATACCTGATGACTTCCTCATCCTTTTCAATTGCTTCTTCATGACTGGATTTTTCTGGACATGGGGAGGGAGAATTGTACTGGAGATGGCCCTTCTGAGAATCTGGGCTTCTCCCTTGTGACTGAAGGCCACTGTTGGTAAACCCAAGCCCCACCCATTCTGTGAAGGTTGCCCTTACCACTCTCCCATTTGCTGACCCTCTTCCCTGATGTTTTAGTGCTTAGGATCAGTATGGAAAAATCCCACACTTCCTCAGGTGCCTGTCTCTTTCATCCTTGTTTCATTTTCTGTGGTTTCCCTCCAGCTAGGTTGTCAGAAACTACCTCTTATGACTGTGTGCCTTCACTGTGGACAAGATGCAGTAAGATACCCTATCAAGTTAACTGTCTGTTGGCAAGAGAAAGGTCAGGAATCCTGAAAGGTTAATGATTTGAGATAAGGCTAGAGAAGTACGCAGGAGTCATATTTTGAAGGGCTTTGAATGCCAGGCTGTGTTTGGGCTTAATTCTGTAGGCAGTAGAGAGACAGTGCAAGTTTTTCAAGAATGTCTTATTTTTGGTCTTATCTGCTTGAAGACCATCTGTTGGACATGCTCTAGAAGGGAATACTGTTCAGGTAGTAGATGGACTAAGTGGCCTCCTGAAATCCTTTCCAGCCCTTAAATTCTATGATTGGGAGTTTGGTGTGTGGTTCATTATATATGAGGAATAATTTATGGCAGAAGTGTGGGAAAGAGTAGAGTTACCAGTAGTGGTGAGATAGGTCTAGCAATAGTCAGGAAAACTCTGTGTGTGTGTGTGTGTGTGTGTGTGTGTGTGTGTCAGAGAGAGAGAGACAGAGACAACAGAGGATGTGGGAGGGGGCAGTACAGTTACAGCAGAGAGTGCACATTGGGGAATCATAAGGAAACTAGTTGGAGAGATAGTTTGGGACCAACTTGTGGAAAATGTGGGAAGCCAGAGGGAAGTGTTTCCATTTGATCCAGTAGGCAAAACTCAGCCGTTATAGTTCTTGAGTACTATGATGAGAGCCAGGTTTTAGGAAGATTTTGCAAAGTTATTCAAGTATCCAAGAAGGAAGAAAAGAATCTGGGATAAACAAGCACGACTGAAATCACCTGGAATGACTCATGTTGGATTCCCATGCTCCCAGCAGTTTCCCGGTTGCACCTGGACCCTCACAGGCCGCTATGTTTTCCTAGCCTGGCTCTCCAGCCATGAGTCACCAGCCAGTGCTGCCCTTGCCATCCCCTTTTTATCAGATCATAGTGTTAGAGCTTAGAGGGGGCCTCAGAGACCATTTAGTCCAACCCTCTCCTTTTACAAATGGGGAAACTGAGATCAAGGAGGTTAAGTGTAAGAGAGAGAGAGTGGAGTTTTACCCAGGTCCCCCGGCTTCCAAATCCAGTGTTTCTCCTGACACCATGCTTGCCTGCTTTGTGTCGTGTTAATTTTTTATATACTCCATCAGAAACAGAAAGTGGAAAGTCATTTTCCTGTGAGGCCACACATAGTGATTAAACACTGCAGAGACCTAAACAAATTATCATCTTCTTATTGCTATCTCTCTGCTGCCTGGGAAGAGCAGCCCACTCTGAAACAGGAAGGGACTGCAGAAGATGTCTGTGTTCCAGCTCTCCCTCCCAGCCCACAGCTCCCTTGCTCTCCAACTTGAACTGGTTTGACTTTGTTCCTTATAGTGTGGAAGACGCTGCATTTTCAGAACATTCATTAACCTCAAACTCAAGAAAATTAACAGCGTAAAGTGAAAAGAGTACTAGACTTGGAGTTAGAAGTCTTGGGTTCAGATCCCATGGTTGAACATTAGCAGAGTCCCTAAGGGCAAGTTACTTAATCTATTAAAAAAAAAAAAAGAGGTGAATATCACTTGTGCTACTTACCTTATAAGATAGCACTTTATAAATCTTAAAGTATTATGTAAGTGCAAGCTCTTGCTCTCCGTTTGGCTAAATTTGGCTGAGATTGGTTCTTTCCCAGATTGCCTCAGGGGATCTATACAGAAAGGGACTCCTTAGCTCTGAGTCTCTCTGAACCATCTTTCGGAAGCAGGAAAGAAAGAGGCTAGTAGACACTGGAGTGTATGCAATGGCAGACTGCGTGATGTTCTCCTCTGTGGAGAGGAGCTGAGGTCTCTGCTGGAATAACATCCCCCTCCTTTTCTCCAGCTAGTTGGATCCCTCTGATTTTTCTGCGGGCCACCTCTGTCCACCTTAGCCATTCATTCACCAAACATTTATGAAGTGTTTGCTGGGCACAAGGCAGTCTGGATGCAAAAAGAAAACAAAAAAAAAAAAAACAGCTCCTGCCCTCAAGGAGCTTCTTTTCTATTTGAGAAAGTCTTCTCTGACTTCTGCAGCTTGCACTCATCCCTTTTCTCTGCAGCTGTCATCTTCTGGGTCATTCATCTTGGCCCCCTTAATCACATACTTTGTTGTACTGTTCTCTGATCACTCCCTGGATGCTATTTGGGGAACCTTAAGCTTCCTGAGGGCAGGGAATATTCTTCTTCTCATGTATCCTCCATAGCACTGAGCATAAGACTGAGCCCCAAGTACATATCTAGATAGTAGATAAACCTAGGTTTAACCAAATGAAAGTCACAAGATGTTTTCTTGCCCATCCTGCACAGCATTGAAGGGAAGCAAGCCCCAGTGTGATTTTTACTCATGTCTCAGCATGATGTGGCCTCCTTTTAAAAATCTATATGGAAAGGCCACAACTGAAAAGACCTGATTTCTCCTTCTGGCCACTGGAATATTTGATTCTGATCTACAGGAAGGCATTTCACAGAAAATTTGGAAATATGCTGAGAACTATTGAGGGGAGGCATCTGGGCTTGGGCCCATGACAGGATTTCATTTTGAGATCCACTAGTCTCTGCAAACAGTGGGCTTATAGGAGATCCATACCTGCTCAGCTCACTTGCTGTCTAATCTCAGGTTACTATAATAACTGTTGTTGTTGTTATTATTATGTTAATTTAACAAATTTTTATTAAGTATATCATTAAATTATTTTATTACTTTAATTTAACTATGCTTATTAAATTATCCGTTTAATTGTTCATTTAATTTTAATTTATTGAGTTAAAAATCATCCTCATACTCTGATTTAGTGGAACTCAGATAGAAATGCTTGTTGGACAAGTCACTATCCTGCTGCTATTCTTGGATATTCCATGTTCTATGAACTGTTCCCCAGGTGACTAAAAATAACTACTACTTTTTATAGTTGCATGAAAACACTGGGATGAATGCTCGTCCTCTGGGGGTTTACTGAAAGCATCTCTGGGACAGGCTCTCCAGGAACAGGCAGGACAATGGGGATCATCTATTCCTACCTTTTTTATACATGATCCAATTTTTTACTTAAATATCACCATCTGGAAAGCTTTTTTGCCCCCCCCCCCCCATTAGAGATCATGAGTATTTGGCATGACTAGCTACTTAAAACTTTGTTCTTAGATTATAACGGACTTATGCCATGTCCAGGTGGTGGTAGGCCATTGATACTTCTGTATCAATACAGTTTATTGATCAAGTTCTCAAAAATATTTTAAGAACTAAATTTACAGCATGGAGTTTTGTCTTAGTGCCATTTTAAGGTAAACCTATGTAGTTTTAAAGTGGAACAGAAAACTGCACTAAGACTTTTGGGACACCGTGTAGATGAATGTATGTGTGACTTCTATTGGAAAGCTTGACAAAATTCCTTTATAACCATTATCTCATTTGATACTTACAAGTACTGTCTGAAATTGAAAGAGTATGGATAGTCCACAAACCTTTGTATCTCACGACCCCTTTGTACTCTGAAAAATGATTGAGCTGCCCCCCTTCCCCAAAGAGCTTTTGTTTATGTGGGTTTTAGCTCTAAATATTTGCTGTCTTGAAAATTAAAACATCCTAATATTATCAAAATAATTTTGCCCTCAAGAACTCCAGGGATAGAAGTCCCTGGGCCACATTGGAAGCTGCTGGTGTGGTGAAAGGAACATTAGATTTGAAATCCCAGGACCCAAGTGCCACACACATCTTGACTTGAGTTCTCACTATCTCTGTGGTCTTTGGCCAAGTCACTTCCTCTCTCTGGGTCTCAGTTTCCTTCTCTTTAAATGAAGGACTTGGAGGAGCTGACCACTCGATTTCCTTCTAGTTCTGTGATCCTGTCCTTTCCTGTTTTACAGACAAGGAAAGGGTCAAGAAAGAGTAAGTGGCTTACTCATTATTGTACCCTTGTGGTATGTCACAGGGAGGAAGGAAATAAGCATTTACTAAGGGCCTACTATGCACCAGGAACTGCTCAGCATTTTAGAAATCTTTCATTTGGGGTGACTAGGTGGCACAGTAAATAGAGCACCGGTCCTGGAGTCAGGAGGACCTGGGCTCAGATCTGGCCTCAGACACTTAACACACACACACACACACACACACACACACACACACACACACACACACACACACACACACACTAGCTGTGTGACCTTGGGCAAGTCACTTAACCCCAATTGCCCTCCCAAAAAAAAAAGAAATCTATCATTTGATCCTAACAACAGTGCTGTGTGGTGGATGGGATTATCATCATCATCATCATCATCACCATTTTACAGCTGAATAGCTAAGGCAGAGAGAGGTGAGGTGACTTGCCTAGAGTCGTACAGTTAGTAAGTGGCTGAGAGGAGAGGTTCCTGACTCCAGGCCCCCTGCTTAAAGCCAGGTTTTCTAGAATTCAAGTCTGGCACTCTCTCCACTATACTGCATGCCTGTAATGCAGGCTCCTGACTCTAGCATGAACGTTGAGTTCCGATTCACCTCCCCATCCTTGTCTTGTATGACTTCCTTTCCCATACTCTACATGCCAGTCCAATGGGACTCTTCTCCTTCCTGTTCCCATTCTGACTTCTCTTTCTGTGCCTTTGTGGACTTCCATTTTAGGAATCAAGACCCCACCCTTCCACAGCCACTTTTTTCTCTCTCTCTCTGTCCATGTCTGCCTCTGTCTCTCTCTTCTCCTTCCTTCTCTTTCTCTTCCTTCTCCTCCTCCTCCACCTCCTTCTTCTCTTTCTCCTCTTCTTCTTCTTCCTCCTTCTCCTCCTCCTCCTTCTTCTATCATTAATTAATGGCAGAAATAATTAGTGATGTAGGAAATCAGAGCAGCTTGATGTCATGTGGCTAGAGAATCAGAGAAGGCTTCATGGAAGAGGTGGGGCTTGTACAGCCAAAGGAGAAAAGAAAAGGTATTCTGGGTGAGGCATGAGCAAAAGCACCAAGGTGGACACACGTAGGACGCTGTTTGGCTGAGGGGCCTGGCCTCTTTGGTGGAGAGGTTTTGTTTCATGAAGACCAGAGAGATAAGTTGAAGCCACATTCTGAAGGGACTCAAATTCCAGGCAAAGATGGGATGTATTACTTGGCAATTTTCAGTATCATAAAAAAAAAAAAAGAATTAATTACTTATTTGGTCCCAGTGCCATCCTGAGAGAATGAATTATAGAATCTCAGAGTGAGGGACCTTAAAAATAAATTAGTCCAGCTTCTCTCCAAGTGCAGGAATCCCTTCTGCACCATTGCTGATAGGTGGTTTAATTTTACCTCCGCTTGAACAACACCACTGATGTAGAGCTCACTGACATAAACATGATTCCTGTACCTGGGAGCTTATGCTTTAAGGCAAGAAGTATTGATACAGATTAAAAAACATATATAGGACATGCAGGCAGGCCTTTATGTCACATATGTGTTTGTGGGAGAGGTTAAATGGAAATTGACTTTTTATTAAGTGCGCTAAGGAGGCTTGGTATTTAAAAGAATCCTGTGGATAATCATTTGATCTTGCAAAATATATATATATATATATATATATATATATATATATCTTTTTATAATATGAATGATCGTCCCTCTCCAAAAAAGTTACCTCATTTACCTATTAAACTTGATCTGTTTTATAAATTCAGATTATTTTATGTCGGGCTTTCCTAGAGTGGGGCCCACTTATACTTAATAAAAACAGGTTAGAGGATTCACTAGTGCTAAAGATAAATATTGAATATCTCTCAGGGAGAGTAGAGCCCAGGTGGGAGTAATGAAACTCAGTCTTGTATTAAAAGGCACCAGTTCAAATCTATGGGTATTTATGAAGCTCTTTGCTAAACCTGAGGGATGCAAGCAGGGGTGTGCTGGAGCCAGCTGGAATTGACTTAGGAGAGCTGATTGTTAAATTTCCAGTGTTGATTATTTACTCTTTGGAATCTGGCAAACACTACAAATCAGAGTTTGATTTTTTTGTTGTTGTTTTATTGATTGTTTCAACATAAAGAACAGAAAAATGCTAATCATGAACATTAAACTTAAAGGTGTATCCCTTGTGTGTGGTTCTTTGTTTTCCCCAGAGAGCCTTTTGTTAAACCTTTACCGGTACACACTGGTACAAAAGAGCATTGATTATATGATCTTTTAGAATCTATTATTATGTGAAAAGGTATGGTTGGAAAGGCAAAGGTAACATTCATGGAACGATAGCATGCCCTTGAAAAAAGCTTATTGAATGAACAGCAGGAATAACATGAGGAAATAAAAGGTCAACTGAAATGTAATCATGTATCAGAATGGTGCCATGCATACTTTTGGAGGGTCAGGAAGAAGAGGTCTGCGCTAGCCAGTTGACTCCCCGTTCTTTCTTCTAGCGGGTCTCAGGGGTACTCCAAGATAAGTCTGCGTGGCTACAGTATGATGGCAGGTAGACACCCATATGCAACCCAGAGCAGAATCAAGAGATGAAACACTCTCCCATCATTTGGATATATGATATGGTAAAGCACCATAGCTGGAGACGAGAAACTTGGAAATGACTTGATAGTAATCACAGTAGGGCCACTAAGAGGACTGTGAGAATATAGAGGTTCCAGGATAATCCGGGGGGATAGGAGGGACCATTCCTTGCTTGCCCATTCTGATGGTGGGGACTGAGGGGGGCGTCGTAGAGTAGCACTGGCCTGAGTACTTGGAAACATTCTTTATCTTCTCTGCCCCACTTTTACAGAATAGACACCAATCTTCACCCAGTGGTCACTGTCTGTCTCTCCTTCCCAAATCTGGGGAATCAGAGCTGGTCTGAGTCATGCTGACCTGAAAACTCTAAGGACGGATGAAAGCCTAGTCAGCTAGCAATACTGGTCTTTCCTCTTCCTTGTCAGTCTTTGGTTCCTCTCTCCCTCATTCTCCATCTTGAACTTAATGCCTTGCCAGGTCCCTCTCAGTAACAATGCACCCATTGAGATATACAGCATGAATTTTGAGTGCAAGTAGAAACAAGTAGTTGGCCCTTGGATTTATCTGGTTTTATTTTACAGATGGAGGAAACTGAGTCCCAGAGATGGGGAGTGATTTGTCCCCTGGGTCTATTGACCTTCAACTCACACCTATTAATTTCTATGTCTTTCATCATTTTCTCTGTACCTGGCTACTAACATGGTCATATGAAGGGAAGGAAATTTCTTTCTGCTAAGGGAGAAGTTGTTTCCATGAAAATTTCAGATGAGTCTTGTGGGTTCCTTTTGCTGCATCCTGAAATATGAGGCAGGCATTTTTACCTGGAGCCTAAATGCCTCTTCTTGCTCAATGAATCTATCTGACCAGTAATAAAACCCACAGCAGTAGCAGCATAAGCATCTGTTTTTAAGTTTGCAGTGTTTCTGGCTGTTCACGGTCATTCCTCTTGCCCTGTCTCCCCACGGTTCAGGACAGAAATTAAAATTCAGGGGTCCCATTTGTCATATGAGGAATCACAGACCAAGACCCACATCGAGTCACACAGCAGTTTAGGAGAGGGGGGGAGAAGTAGATCACAAACCTGCCTTCCAGGTTCATACTCTTGACAGATCCGACCCCGTCTCTCTGTCTATCTCAGATTTCCTGCTCCTTGCCAGAGCTAGCATTCTGGTTTGGCCAAATGGCATGGGAAACAACTCCCAAAGTCTATGCCTCCTGGGCTCAGGAGCCGTGGAGACCAAATGCAAGCCACGGGCCCTGCCTGCTGCCTCACCACCTGCCAGCTGGCCTGGCACGCATCCCCCTGGCTGGATAGCCTATGGGCTAGCAAGGTGCAGATGGAAACAGCAGCTGAATGGGATGAGGGCGGCAGCAGCATGAGGTCTCAGATACACTTAACACAGACTGCATCTGTAGGCTTCTCCGTAGTTCCTCCCATCAGGGACTAGGATAAGAGGTAGAGAACATTTGGGGGGACAAGAGAATCAGCCAATCCAGGCAACCACCTACTCTGCCTGTGTCTAAAGGTCTAAAGCATCTTTGACCCTTTCCATACACACATAAGGAGTATGAGCCTTGGCTGACGGTAGAGCCAGTGTCCATACCTTGAGATGGGTAGAAGCCCTCTCCGGAGCCCGGCTTTAACAGACTCTGGATCTATAGGGACACAAAGTCCCTAAATTGAATGGGTAGGATTTAAGGGGAGGGGGCTACTTACATAGCACTTTGAGGTGTGTTCGTGGGTTTTTATTGATTTTTTTCTACCACTGTCCCTTCCCAAGGGCATATCCTTCCACCTCCTCCCAATTTGAACTTGTTACAAAAAAAAAGAATAGGGGCAGCTAGGTGGCGCAGTGAATAGAGCACCAGCCCTGGAATCAGGAGGACCTGAGTTCAAATCCAGTTTCAGACACTTAACACAAAAAAAAAACTAGCAGTGTAACCTTGGGCAAGTCACTTAACCCTAATTGCCCTACCTTCCCCCCTCCAAAAAGCAAAAAAAAAAAAGTTAATCAAAACAAATCAGCACATTGACTGTATATGAGTGCATGCCTCATTCTGCACCAGTGGTATACCACTTTTCTTCCTGAAATAGGGAGGTATGCTTCAGAAATCTTCAGAAATCAAAATTGGTCACTGTAATGATCAGAGTTATGATTTCTTTCAAGGATACTTTCCATCACCACAGTCATAGTGTAGATTGTTTTCTAGGTTCTTATTTCACTCTGTATCGGTCCATAGGATCATCGATTTTGCATATTATATTATCTAATTCCCCAATTTTGCTGGTGAGGGAGCTGAGGCTCAAAGAGATTCTAACTTAAGATCCCCCAGGCAGAGCTGGGATTTGAACTCATGTTGTTTTGGTTCCAAATCCACTTCTCTTTTCGTTGCACCACATTGCATTCTAAGTTCATAATAGTCTTCATGAGTTTTTCCTGAACTCTTTATATTCATCATTTCTTGTTGATCAGTCATATCTGACTCTTCATGACCCCGTGTGGGGTTTTCTTGGCAAAGATACTAGAGTGGTTTGCCATTGCCTTCTTCAGCTTGTTTTACAGATGGGGAAACTGAGGCAAGCAGGGTTAAGTGACTTGCCCAGGGTCACAGAGCTAGTAAACGTCTGAGGCTGGATTTGAACTCATGAAGATGAGTCTTCCTAATTCCAGGCATGGAGCTCTATGTACCATGGCTCTACCTAGCAGCAGTGATATTCTGTAATATTCATATATGATCATCTGTTCAGCCATTCCCTGGATCAGTGGTCATTCACTTTACCTTCAGCTCTTTGTCAGCACAAAAAAAAAAAGTTCCCTAAATATTTTTGTATTTATACATGTCTCTAGGAGAGCTAGGAGACCAGGGGTTAGGAAAACTCCTCTTCCACACCTTCCCTCCCCTCCCCACCCCTCACTCCCATTCTATTCACTCAGTCTAGGGGCTTTGTATCCACAGAGCCACTATGATAAAAGTCCATTAAAGCCAGACTCCTGAGAGGATGGCTGTCCATTTCAGAGGAGTGGATACTAGCTTTGCCCTCAGCCAAAGCTGAAATTCTTTACATGCTTTCCAAAAGGGGCAAGGAGAAAGACCTTTAGATACCCGAGTAGGTGGCTGCCTGGATAGACTGATTTCTTGTCACCAGAAATGTTTCCTACCTCCACTCATAGTCCCTGATGAGAGAATGATAATCACTGATACCATTAGACTAATTTCTTCTCGTTTTGAAGAGCTGTTCTGAGTCACACACACACACACACACACACACACACACACACACACACACCTCACTAGAACACAGATCCTTGAGAGGCAAGGAACATTTTAAGGCTTTATTCACTAAGGTTAGGAAGGCCCTGGGGTGGAGAGAGGAGTCCTCATTTAGTCACAATGATGTCTAGGATTGGCCCTGGGCAGATGGCTGGAAGAGTGTTTGGGGGAGTTAAGGAACAGACTGACCTCCCCTCCATCCAAAAGAAGGAAACACTTAAAGTACAATGCTCATATAGGAAGGGCCAGGGCTCAGATGGCAAGGGGGCTCTGGCCAGGATTGCTGCCCACCAACCACTGAGGAACAGGCATGAAAAGAGCCTTCTTAATACCCAGCTTGACACCAGGGCCCTCCCTGTCCAGACCCCAAGATTTCAGGTATTCAGAAAATCAGCTTGAGGATTGTTCAGTGTCAAGGGGAGGGTTGAACTAAGGCTTCATCAAGGGGATCCAGCCTCCCTTCAGTTCTTGGTCAAATTAAGTCCCACCCTTTCCCCCTCTTCATTTTTTCTCCTCTACTGTTTGGAAGAGGATTCATTTAACTGAACTGAACCAGGCAGGCTGTGAGACCTCTGAAAAAAGTAAATTACCCAAGGAAGAAATTGATTCCCTTATAAACCTTCTTTACCCCCCTCCAGCTCCTAAGAAAGAGCGGTTGGCAATAGGTATTTAGCCCCAAGGAAGTACTGTACGTGCAAAATCTAAAACACCAGCTTAAAGCCAAAATTCACTTGGATGGAGGCTGGGGAGCCAGGCTCTTGTGGTGTCTGGCCTGAATAGCTCCCGTTGTTCTATGGGGAGGATTTTGGCTGTCAGGCAGGCTCTTAGTCTGGCAAAAAATAAAAAAGCCACCCAAAAAGAGGGCATTGGGGAATCAATAGCGATGCAGTTGACCTTATTCCACCCCGTCACTGGGGTGTGGCTGTTCTCATTCTAAGCATCTGTGATGCATCCCCTTCTACTGCCCCTGCATCTAGAATCTGGGCCCAGGAAAGCCAAGGTCAGGAGCTTCCTCCTTCCCTGACAGTCTGTTGGGCTTCTTGCTGAAGGCATTGGCACCAGTTTGCATTATCTGTCTGGGAGAAGAGTAATGTTTTCTGGTGCCACCTGGCCCCTGAGAGGGACAGAGGTAGATGAGTAACGCCAATCTTATATGGGAAAGAACCAGTGCTGACTAATATCAGAATAAAGCGGATGGAGTCCCAAGAGCCTTGTCTCCACTCTGCCACTCGCTGGGGGACCTCTTAAACATCTTAACATTGCTGAACCTCAGTTTCCTCATCTGTAAAATGAGTGTTCCATTAAATAATCTGTTGGATAGCATTTGTTTTTAGAACACCAAACTTGTTCATGTATTCTGTCCTCCACTGCCCCTGGCGGATGATCCAGCTCTTAAGGCTCCTTCCAGCTTTAAAATTCTTATAATCCTATGCATATCAAAATGCCATCACATTTTCCACTGATAGGAGAGGTTTACCATACCTGCTGATCTCTTCCTTAAACCTTTCTCATACCCAAACCATCACCTCCCTCACTCCCAAGTCAGAGGAGAGCAAGATGGGAGAGCTTTGCAAGGTATTTGTTATTGTTCAGTTTGGGGGTTTTTCCAGTTGGATCTATAGAAATGCCCTCTCTTTTTCAATGCTGATTAGCACGTACTTTTCGGTCTTAAAAGAGACACCTGGTATGCTAAAAGGTTAAATGATTTGATCAGGGCCACAGAGCCAGTCTGAGTCAGAGGCAGGATTTGAATTCAGGTCTTCCTGACTCCCAGGCTAGCTGTCTATTCATGTTATGAGGTTAAAGTGGCCAATAATCTAAGTGGTCTCCTTTGGACAGAAATATACAACCTGGTAGTTGTCAAGGAGTAGGGCAACTTTTTTTAATAATTATCAGAATATAATACGACAGATAGCCAAAGGGAAATTTTGAAATGAGCAGAAGTTCTCTTGATTGGAAGGAGTGAGGGGCTATGATTTTCTTAAACTCTTAGGCATGAGAGAGAGAGAGAAACAGAGAAATACAGGGTAAAGGAGAGGGAGGGAGGGGGAGAGAGAGAGAAAAAGAGGGGAGGAGAGGGGAGAGAGAGAAAGAGATAGGAAGAGGAGGAAAGAGACAGAGAGAGAGAAAGAGAGAGAGAGAGAGAGAGAGAGAGAGAGAGAGAGAGAGAGAGAGAGAGAGAGAGAGAGAAGAAGAAGGAGGAGGAGAGGAGAGAGAGACACGCACACACACACAGAAAGAGAGAGAGACAGACCCAACCCGTTTGACAGTCTTCTTATGAGCCTGTGCTATCCTGTCCAGCTGCCCTGACATTCGGCTAGGGTAAGGGATGGACAAACCGGTTTGGAAGACAGCCTGGCCCTCCTTCAGGGTTCTGCAGAGTTCAGTTCACATAACAAGGAGTTCACACGCCTGAAGACTCTTGAGGTGCTGCCAGCTCAAATCTTAGGGAGAGAGGGAACAAGCAAGCGTGGTACTGTGCCGAGCTGTGTGTGGTGTGCGGGAGACAAACAGACCTGATCTATGGGGTGACCTCCACCCCCTGTCCTACCCAAGAGAGATCTCGGGTGACCCAGAACAGCTGTGAGACGGCCAGGAGCGAGAGATGGCAGGGCCTGCAGACCAAACAGAAGCAGGTAGGGCTTGGGTTTTGGGGTGGAAAGAAGGCAGGGGGAGGGGAAGGTTGGAGTTACTTCAGCCCAAGGGCCCCTTGGCTTTGAATTGCTAGCCTAGATTGTAAGAAGAAGGCATGCCGTGGTAAAAGATAGAGAAAAGCTAGAAAGTGTGCAAACAAAAAACCAGATATTGTTGTGGCGGCAGCTATGACTTCAGTGCCCTGGTCTGTTCATTAAGCAAGAAGAGGGATTTAGCCTCCAGGGAAAACTGCCCAGACTCATCTTCCAGGACTCAGCAAAAGCAACCCACAGGACTCACCCGAAACCCTTAAGAAAACAGCTTCCCCGCAAGCAGGAAGAAATCTCCACCTTCTCCTGCTTTGGGGATGCCGGTCACATCAGTCCCTGGTGATTGTAGGCTCTGGTCCTGATTCTACCTGTAAATTGTCATGTGACTCTGGGTAAGTCACTTTCCCTTTCTGGGACTCAGTTTAAAAAAAAAAAACTGGACTAGATGAATCTCAGGGCTGCTCTTCTATTTCTTACTTTAGATGCCTACACACCCTTGCAGATATGGAGCCCTCTTTCATCAAGGTGTGTTTAGCTACCAAGAAGGGTGTCAAACTCAATCTGGGGACTAGGTGAGAAAGAAGCCTGGGTATGACCAGGGAGGAGAAAGCCAGGAGGAAAGACAAGTATGGCCGGCTTATCATACTTTAGTTCTGTCCCTAGTCAGAAGTGTTTCCCAGGGTCAGTGTGACTCAGACGCTCTTGCTTCCATGACAGGGTACAGGGAAGGAAAGGCAGAGATTGGGTGGTTGGTGAGGTGAAAGAAATCGGGGACAAATCATCAGCATCATACTACTGTTTTACACTTACAGTAAGAAGGCAGGATGGAAAAGCAGAAAGAACACTAAGCTTGAGCTGCAAGCCTGACATTTAGGGTCCTTGGACACAGTGTATAACTTCCTTTGACCTCAGGTTTCTTCACTGCAAAATAAAATGAAAAGATAAAACGAGATCATTCCTTTTAACTCTAAATCCTATGGTTTCTAACCTGGGTTTTAGTCCCAGTTCAGCCATTTACAGTGTGACTGTGGGCCTCAGTTTCCTCATTGGCAACATGGCGGTTTTGGTTATATTACCCCTCTGTCAGACGTGTTGAGAAAAGTGCTTTGTGAATAGTATGGTGCTGTATAAATATATGTTGATCTTATTAGGGTTGTGTCCAGCTCTTGAAGTGTTTTTACACCTCTTATCTCTCTTGATCCCTCATTCAGCCCAGTTGGGGAGATGGGAAATTATTCTCTCTCTCTCTCTCTCTCTCTCTCTCTCTCTCTCTCTCTCTCTCT
>NW_027187339.1:7407782-7563390 GCF_028583685.1 Petaurus breviceps papuanus
TCTCTCTCTCTCTCTCTCTCTCTCTCTCTCTCTCTCTCTCTCTCTCTCTCTCACTCACACACACACACACACACACACACACTTCATAGAAACTAGCCCAGAGAGACAGTCGTTTGCCCATGGTCACATAACTAGGAAATGGCCCAGTGGGGACCAGAGAACCCCAGCCTTCTGGCTCTTAGTACAGCACCAGTTAACAAGCCATTTAAGTTACTTTTGATGTGCTGTATTGTCTTTGAGGGGTCCTTTGAGCTCTTTTGTTCTCTGTGTGATTTTACCCCTTGGGAGGAGATCTGAGTGGATGAAGGAGACTTGGTTTGGTGTTTGGGGCTTTCTTCATTTCTGGGTTAGGCCTGTTTCTAGGCCACCTTACAGAGTGAAGGCTGCAAAAAATCCAGCTCTGCACTTGGCTTGGAAGAGTAATAATTCATCAGATATTTAAATTATGTCAAGGGGTCACCACAGTTTGGATCATTCCCACTGGAGGGTAGATAGAGAAGCAAGGATGAGCCAAAGGACTTTGAGCATGTGCCTTACTGAAATGAAATTGTTTCCAATCAGAGTTTGAGGCCAAGAGTGGCCCTTTTCTCATATAATCAGAATCTGTATCCCCCTGGCCCCTCCACTCAGACTGACTCAGTGCAGGAAGCAAACCCCAGTACCATGGGGTAACTGGACTCCTCCATGCTAATTCTCTATTTAAGGATAAGAGAAGTAAGATTTTAATGGAAAGCACAGGGTCTTAGAGGACCCAGGTTCAAATGCAGCTTCTGTTCCTCACTCCCTCTGTGACTTCAGGCAAGTGACTAAATCTAGGCCTCAGTTTTCACATCTGTAAAGTGGAAGAGGTGGACTACCTCAGAGGTCCCTTGCAGCTCAAAATTTGTGACTCAAGGTCCTATTGGTTGCTAACTCCCTCGGGCAAAAAGGAAGGATGCTCCAAACCCCATTACAGGGCCAGTTACATAAAATTTCCAGCTTAAGCTCCCTGAATCCCTGGCCATCTTTCCTTTTTGACACCTACACTGACTTCTCTGGGCCTCCATTTCCTCATATGTAAAATGAGGCATTTAAAGTACCAGGGACTGGATGGTGCTGTCCAGGGCCATCTCTGTGGTTTATCACCCTTGTTTCAAGCTCATCGGGAAGAGCTTTTGCCATTATTGGATCGTTATTTCACAGGGTCCAGGGTCCTAATTGTGAGACAGTTGCCTCTTCTCCCCCTCTCAGTTTGGGTTGGTGCTGTCTGCCCATCAGTCCCCGTCCTTGGGCATTTCTGAAAGAGGAAGACGTCTTGGCATGTCACTTACCTTCCCTCAGGTCAATCAAGGAAGCTTTCCAATGTTAGTACTGGTTTAGAGTTTAGTGTACCTGGAGGGCAGGGATTATCCCAACAGGTATCTTATGATCTATCCAATAGGGCAGTTTTCTGCTGGGAGAGGAACAGATAGAAGATATAGTGAGGGCCTACTTTGCCAGTGAGGTGCATGGCCGTATCCTCGTCGTCCTCTGGAAGTGGGTGGGGATGAATGTGGTCAGTGGATAAAGAACTAAATATAAAAAGAGAAGAGCTGGCCAGTGTTTCGGAGTTCAAGTCTATGCCTTCTCTATAATGCGATGAGGTTTCTCCCGGTCCCTGCCTGAGGCAGTCAAGCCCCTAAAATTACTTGGTAGCTAGTCCCCTTCTCTCAGGAAGTCCAAAGGTAAAACTGAAGTGGAAACTCAGTGCCCTCATCCACCAGTCAAAGGCATGACCTTGTTATTTGTTCTTCCTTCTCAAAGAGGACCGATGACATCACAAGGGTGATTTCTTGACTTGTGCATGGATTTAAGTGAGGGCATGAACAGTGAGCACCTTGAGTCCACCTTCATTCCAGTGGCCCCAGACCAGGTGTTCTATGTCCCTGCTTGATCCCATTCCCATGGGACTGGCTGAGAAGAAGCTGAGCCTTGGTGAGGGGTTTGTCTTATTTTTTTCCCCTTTAGTTTTCCTCTGAGGAGATCCCTTGTTGCCTAGCAATGCTAGAGAGAAATTGTTCCCAGGTGGAAAAGGGCTCAGCCAACCTGCCCCTTTGGGATTGGGGAGAAAGCAGCCTGTACCTTCTGCTCTGATCGGGACCTGGCAGGCATATTCCAGCTAAGGGCACATATCCATGACCTTAAGGACAAGAAATACTCCACAAAGCTTCTATTTGTCCTGGCACAGATTGGTTGAAGGAATTGGAAATGTTTATCCTGGAGGAGAAAAACTTAGGGAAGATAGGATTGCTTTTTGTTAGTACTGAACGTCTCTCATGTGGCAGAAAGATCAGACCTGGTCGTTTTTTTTTTGAGGAGGGTAGATTAAGCAAAACGGGTGAGAGCTTTCAAGGCAGATGTTGGCTCTTAACAATTCAAGCTATCCCAGAGTACAATTAGCTGCCTCTGAAGACAATTCCCCCTTCTCTTGGTCGACCACCTGCCAGGTGTGCCTGAGAGGGGATTCTTAGACAGATGGCTTCTGAGTTCCCTTCCTGCTCTAAGATTCTGTGTAGACAAGGGTTCTTCCCTTATTGGACTATAGGCTCTTGTCTTTTGCCTTTGTTTGTATTTTCAGCACTTAGCACAGAGCCTGGCATCTAATAATCATTTAATAAATGCTTTCTTTATTTGACAGAACCTCTTCTTGTGGCATGTACTTCTTGGGGTGTGGGGAAGCTTAAGGGTCCCTCCTTGGAATCTTTTAAAATACATAGGATTACAAAGGAAATATTATATTGAAATATAGTTATCAATCTGTCTGCCTAGCTAGTTTAATTATTCTTCCATCTATCTATCTATTTAAGACCCTGCATTAAGATGAAGATAAAGAGGAAATTAAGGCAAACTTGGGAGGCCAGAGAAGTTTATCTTGGTTGTCCCCAATCACTCTTTTCTTTCCCTTTTCCTTCTGAATGACATCCCCTCATCCATACCCCAAGATTTCCTGCCTGCTGGAGCCTTCTCCTAACCACCCATCTCCCCCAATCAGCTGGAAAGGATTTTGCCTCTGTCATTTACCCTGGAAACTTGTTCACACTAATGAGTTAAATCTCCTAGGTATTCACCATTTACCTCTAATTGTAGAATAAAAGGCTTTGTCTCCTGTTAGAGAAATTTCAAGCATCAGCAAGCAAGTGAGGGAGATATTTCATGGCCAGGGATACCTTCTTCATGGGCCTGAAATTCTACTATGGCTAAAGGTGATCTGAAGGTAAAACTGCTTTATTTCTTTTAGGATATCCTGGAATACTGGGAAAGATGTGTCAAAAGGCACGCCCATGCAGAGGTTGCCTCCTTCCATAGTCTGTGGAATGATCTGTTTTAATATTGCTTCCCCCATTCCACCTGCAGCTCCTTGGGAGTAGGGACTGTCTTGTGACTTCCTTGGTATACCTAGAACTTAGCATAGTTCCTGGTACTTAGCAGATTAATAAATGTTTATTGACTGACTGATGACATAGGAAAGGAGAAACAAATAGAGAAAGATATGACAAGAAAAATAACCTGGTGTCAGCAGAAAGAATACTAGTCTGCAAATACTCAGAAGATGTGGGGCCAGCTCTGCCGTTAACTAGCTGAATGACTGTGGGCATGTCTTTTCCTCTTTTTCGATTAAGTGTTTCTTCATCGGTAAAATGGGGTTAATTACTTATCCTGCTACTAATATTCATCATAATCCCTTTTAATTATTAATTCCTACTATTAATGGTAGGAAACTAGCTGCATTATAAGATGGGGTGGGGGGGGTAAAGATTAATGCAAGGGTGAAAGTGGTGAAGACATTTTGACTAAGTTCGAACTTTTCCAGCCAACAATATAATCCCATCACACCCCTGTCCTCTCTTCCCCCTTGCTCCACAACATTTTCTTCTTCTCTTTCTTGAAGGCCACTTCGACCTTTTGTTTCAAGCTAAGAAGTCCTCTATTTAAGATTACTAATCTCCCACCTCACTCCCAAAGGAGGATTCCCTGTTCATTTCTGCTACTCTGATGGCTCAATCCCCCCCCCCAGAGCCCCTTCCCCACAGTGAGGCTGGTAGCCACCCTTGCCTCCCCAGTCCTGCCCCTCTGCCTTCAGTCCTGGCAGCGCTGTGGTCCAGGGGCCTCTTTCCACATGTCCATGTGTTTTTCTCTGTTTAATACCATTCATCCATCCTCTGTTCTCCAGGAGCCTTTTAGCCAAATAAGCTGTTCTGTGATATCCAATGCCCGTTTGTTTCCATTTCAATGTGTCGGCTTCTCTGACTGGGAATTGTTTGATAAATTGTTCTGATCCTGCTTCATGTCCAGGCCTCTGGACCTTCCTCTTTGGGCATTGTTTCCCTCTCAGCCAGGCTTCAGCTCTGCCTGCCACCCAGCTGTGGTATCTCATCCTTTCCTGACTCCCAGATTTTCCTGGACTGATTGTAATCTATTGCTGCCTGACACTGCCTCAGACATATTCTCTCTTCCTCCATATTAGATTTTGTCTGCCACAAAAAGCTCCCACAGGCTCCTCATTCCTCACTGGCCTCTCTTGAGATGCTACTTCTCATACATTACCTAGGACACCTGTCTGGTTCTTCTTACACTCTTGATTACAAGATTTCAGCTTTTGCCCTTACATTCCTCCCTCTCACGCCATCACTTATAGTCCAAGCAAGGTCTGGTGCGTCTCTGATCTTACCAGCTAAACTTGGCTTACCAAGGAGAATCAGTGGTCAGTACAGAAGGGGCCCAGGATTCCGAGCCAGGAGACCTCAGTCTGTGAACTGCACTCCTCACCTGGAAATAACTGGGGCAGGATATTATCTGCAACTCAGATGGAGTAAAGAATTCAGCTTGAACCCTAACCCAGAAAGGCTCTTGAGCAATTGCAAAAGTGATCCCCAGCCATATTTGGGTGTCTTGTCACGTCTTTTATTTTAGCCTCAATTAATAACACGTTCTTTGCCCTGCCTATGAGATAATTATAGTAATCAGTCATATTTATCCATGGACACCTCCCAGTGGTTTACAAAGTACTCTCCACACAAAAACCCCATGACTTAAGATAGGATAAGAATTAGAATTCCCATTTTGCAGTTGACGAAACTGAGGCTCAAAAGGGATAAGTGATTTGTCCAACTCTACTAGAGTTAGAACCAAGATTTGGGGCCGGATGTCCTCATTTTAATTCCAACAAGCCTATAGGCAATGAAAGATGGAGAGGAAGTTGTCCTTGAGGCAGGTAGGTTCTTCTCTCAAAGTGATAGTTTTGGCTAGGGTAAATGTGCATATGATTTGAGGGGTCACATCCATAATTCTGGACACTTAACCTTTCAGAGAGTTCACTGATGCAGAGAATTGGTGAGAGGAGAATTTGGAGGAATTTTCCTTTCTTCTTTTAATACTAAATTTTTTTAGATAATTTATTTTTTCCCCAATTGCATGTAAAAACAATTTTTAACTTTTTTTTAACATTTGAGATCCAAATTCCATCCCTCTTTCCTTCTCCCCCCACCGCGGCCCCACCGTATCCCTGAGATGGGAAGCAATCTGTTATGTTATAAATGTGCGATCATGTAAAACATATTTCCGTATTAAATTTTTTAAATTAATATCTTTTGTTTTTATAATATCCTCATTTCCGACAAGGAAATTTGAGAGGCAATATAGTGCAGTACAAAGGACCTGGCTTCAGATCTTCCACTTAATGGCCCATGTAACTTTGGATCCCTTTGTGCCTCGGTTTCCCAATCTGTAACATGAGGGAGTTGGGCTAGATGACCTTCAAGGTCCCTTCCAGCTGTAAATGCGTCATCCTCTGCCTCTTCTCTCCCTTAATCCTTGAACCAGGAAGAAAGGAAAACACCCAGTTCAGCAGCACTAACCAAAACCATCAGCTGAGGTTCACAGTGTATCCAGTGTTCTGTCCCTGTAGATCCCCACCTCTGCAAAGATCTCTTGTTTCCCTGACGACAATGTGCATACTTAGAATGGCATAAACTGGAGAAGTGTTGATGCATCAGCCAGTTGGTAAGGCAGTACCTAGGGCAGCGAGGTGACACACTGAATGGAGCACTAGGGCCTGGAGTTGGGAAGACCTGGATTTAAATTTGATCTCAGACATATACTAGCTGTGTGACCCTTGACAAGTCACTTAATCTTGTCCACCTCAGTTTCCTCATCTGTAATATAAGCTGGAGAAGGAAATGACAAACCACTTCAGTCACAAAGAGTCTTCAGACAAGACTGAAATGACAAGAGTGAGACAGGATCAAAAACCCAGAATAAACAGTGATTTTAGAAAATATCCCAAAGACTTATAAAAAGGCTAAACAGAAAACCTGTTGGTTTCTGCTCCTGTCTCACCCATTGTTTTGAAAGGTTTTTTTTTTTCCCTAGGAAGGTATAGGTACCATCATCAGAGCACTCAGATAAATGGCGTGTTGAGCTTAGTGGACATTTTTATATTAGGCTTAACTCTTCCTGGCAAGGATATATGCCACAATGCAGCAGGAATTCACAGAGCTCCAAAACCAAGTTTCTGAGCTGTATAAATCCTTTTTTTGCTGCAAGCTCACACACACACACACACACACACACACACCCCATCCCTCTCTGCCCTCCCTCATCTCCCAGTATTCAGAACCCAAGACATTGCCTAGGAAGACTGGGGGAATGGGATTAGCTTTGGGAGGTGCTAAAATAGCAAGAAACATAAAGCTTCCAAACATCATCCTCCCTGCAAAATTTAGAGATGTATGAGGGGTTAGCTCTGGGCTTTTCTGAGATTTGGAGAAAAGTCACAGGAACAGAGATAATATTTGCTTAAGACCTAACAGATTCCCCAAACCACTCTAAAGCAGCCAACTTGGAAGGCCCCATTGACTGTGGATGGTTTTCACTTTCTGACCTTGCGAATCCAGTTTTTCTTAGAATAGTAGTATCTAAAACTTGAAAGAGTCCTCAGGTTAATCTAATTCTTACCAAAAATGAAGAATAACTCCTTTCTATGACATTCCTGAAAGCCTTTTTTTGAAGACTTCCAGTGATGGGGAGCTTACTGTCTTCCAAAGTAGCCCACTGAATTACTGGATGTCTATAATAATTATACTGAGCAGAAATCTACCCCACTGCAACTTCCTCCCATTTCTCCTAATTTTGTCCTGCAAAGCCAAAGAGAATAAATCTGCTCCCTATCCTGCTTCCACATGGCAGTCTTGAAACATTTATTAAATGCCTGCTATGTGCCAAGCACTACAAATATGAAAAAGGAAGATAGTTCCTGCCCTCAAGGAGCTTATAATCGAATGGAAGGAAGACAACACATAAAAGGGAACTGAAAAGTGTGGAAGGGGAAGGTACATGATGCAGAGGACATGATAAAATCCAAAGTCTTGAACTGGTGGGAAATGAAGTGCTACCTGGCCTAAGGGCCCTCCTTATATGGAAATTTTGGAAGGAAATTCTCCACTCTGCCCTCTACTCACAGGAGTCCTGGGGGCAGAGATTACCAAGGAGACTGAGTACCAGGTCTGATGTAAAGACCCATCGAGTATCTAAAGACAGCTGTGGCCTCTTCCCCAACTCACCCCCAACTCTCTTCATTTTTCGTTTGAGCTTCTCTAGTTTCTCCTTCCACTTCACAAGGCATCTTGAGTCTCCTCACCTATCATTTTGGTTCCCTCCCTAGATGTTCTTAGACCTCTCAGTGTCCTTCATAAAGTGTGGTACCCCAGAACTGAACACTAGCATTCCAAATGTGGTCTGAAGGGAGCCCTCTTCTTTCCTTTGGAACAAAACCAGCATGAGACCCCAGTAACGAGGAAAGCTGCTTTTTCTGCTCTGTGCTTAGCCCCTCCACAAGCCACTCGGGGACAGCAGCTTGGCTATTATCTCACTCCTTCTGAACAGTTGGCTTCTTCCATTAGTTCTTTTGGTGACCACATCATTGTTGAGTCATATGGAGCTAGAAATTCCCAGGCCCCTTCCTTGAGACCCTTTTTCTTCTATCATTGTTCTCTCCTGGCTTTCCTTCCATAATCACCCCTCATTAGGATGCTTCATAGTTGTTCATCACACCTTCACAGGTATGGTCTCCTTAAGCCCTCACAACAACCCTGTGAAAAAAAAGTAGGGAGGATGTTCTTACCTCCATTTTTCTGATCTAGAAACTGAGCCCTAGGGAGCTTTAAGTGACTTACCCAGAGCCACCTGATAGGTCAGTAGCAGAGCCAAAACTAGAACTCAGGGATTCCTTTCCTGGGTGTTTCCAACTGGGATATTCTACTTGCAATTTCCTGTCTCCTTCTCTTAGTAAGTACAAATATGTAAAAGTTTGCAGTGTGCCTAGGACTGTGGTGATGCAATTTCAGAATGCTATTTTGGGTAGTAAGAAATCTTCAGGGTGGGGAGGGGGGAAGGAAAATGGGGGAATCATGCTTTAAACAGACTGGAGCTGGGTGCCAAAGCAAAGACAGAGAAGGCACTTCCCCCCCACCCCATCCCACTTTTGTGTTTTTTGCAGAAATGAAAGACTATGAGTGGAGCATTGCATAGAATGGCAGACCTTTTAGAGATATTGACTCATTTTGCTGAATTTTTTTTCTCCCTATTTTTTTCTTCTTTATTATAAAAGAAAACTCGTACTGGGAATTTGCCTGTATTTACAAGTGTATGCTTGGTATGCACATGATATAGGTGGGTGCATACCCTTAGTTCTGTATCTATAATGATGAAGTAATGATTGAGGGGGGGGGTGCCATTGGGAAATGTAAGTCATAGAAAAACAAAAGATCTCAATTAAAATAAAAAAAGCTCTGGAGCCAACCTCAGCCCCCTCCCTCGGGCTGTCCCTTGGTACAGTAATGCTCCTTTTCCTTCTTATGCCCTGATTTGCTTATCCATTCCCCTCCCTGCAAGCCCCCTATACACTAGGAATATGTGTTTCTACATGAGGGGTTTCTTTCTGTCATTGATCTCTTAAGACTTGATGCTTAGCATTGTAGTGGCTGGATCGATGGGTATAAACAGCTTAGTGACTTTCTTACATAGTTCAGACTTGTTCCAACCTTTTTAGAGGCACCATCCTTCCTCATTTTTCCACCTCCCGGGCCTCCCAGTGTCCCCAGGTGGCCTTATTTTCTGTTTAAAGGAAGTATGAAGTAATGATGTGAGCTGTTGTTTGCAGCTGCCTTCCTGGGAAGCCGGCAAGGGGGGAGGGGGGGAGTGGAAGAGGAGGAAGAGGAGGAGGAGGAAGGGGACCTGTAAGGGTTCTTCTGACCAGAGAAACCACAGTTGCAGAGCTATAGGAAATCCCCACCAATGCTTGCCTGCCTTCCTGCTTGCCCTCCTTCCTCCAATCCCATCCATTTTAAATGCAACTCTCTTGCTCCCCAAATTAAAAACCAGAGAGAGCCTATGGCAAGTGGATGGTGGAGCTGGCCAGCTGGGAGAAAGATTCGGCCTTCATAGAGTCTCCTGCCACTCTGGCCCCAGAGGAATGCAGATTAGATGGTTCAAGATGTTTCCCTGTTTGCTCTCTGTACAAGCAAACCCTTTGGGTTAGGAGTCCCAGCTCCTTTCCTAAGGCCTCAGGAAACTCTGAAGCTGAGCTCCCCTTCCTTCCCAGGTCTGATTCAGCACAGCCCCCTGGTCCCCACTGGGGCATCAATAGCTCTTGGGACAGGCTCCCGTTTGGGTGGAGGCAGAGACAAGAACCCCAACCGCAGAGAAGTCAAAGGAAAGAGCTTCTACTCCCCAGTCCACCCTCCCTCTGGCTGTATTTCCTTCTCTGGGGCCCAGTCTTCTTTTCAGTGGTTGCAATAATATATCAATTAGGGAACATGGAGGGAGGGGGGAGCCATGGTGGCGGTGGTGGCGGCGGCAGCTGCTGCTAGAAGAATTGATTCTTGCTTCCTGGCACCACGCATTTCTGCCTGCGCAGCAGCACATGACATGGTTTCACATGCTGCCCCCGTAATGCTCTCGTCAGCAGCTTCCAAAGGAAGAGCTGGAGGGAGGAGGAAAAGGGGAAGGGGGCCTCTCCGGGAAGCAACTGGACCCGGGTCAGCAGAGTCAGCTCCTTGTGTCAGATGTGCAAGACTATTAGTTGTACTGGGAATTTGCCTGTATTTACAAACGTATGCTGGTATACACATGATGTAGGTGGGTGCATACCCTGAGTTCTGTATTTATAAACATATGCAGATGCATACATGATGTAGGTAGATGCAAAGCCTTGGTTCTGTATTTACAGACATGCAAGTACACATGTGATGTAGGTGAGTGTGTCCCCTTAGTTCTGTATTTACAAACATATGCAGGTATGTATGTATTTACAAATGTATGCAGGTATACATACATGATGTAGGTGGGTGCATCCCCTTGCTTCTGTCCCCTTTGGGTGATATAGTAGAAAGGATGGAAAGAGCCATGGAAGGTGGCATCAGATGACCCAACCGTAACATTTAGAAGAGGCAACTCATGGGCGGCCAAGTGGCTCAGCGAGTAAGAGCACCGGCTCCAGTGTCGGGATGACCTGGATCAAATCCGGGCTCAGATACTCAGCACCACACCCAGAAATAACTGGCCGTGTAACCTTGAGCAAGTTACTTAACTCCAATTGCTTTAAAAAAAAAAAAAGAAGAAGAGGCAACTCCACATAGTAGAAAAAAGAACAGTGACTCTGGAATCAGAGAAACCAGGTTCAAATCCCATGTATCAGCCATTTACCACCTCTGTGATCTTGGGCAAGTCAACCTTGCCAGGCCTTAGTTTCTTCATCTGTAAAATGAGTAAATTGGACTAAGAGTCCTCTGAGTTCCCTTCCAGATCATATGATCCCATGAGCCTTTGGCTGGCTTACCTTGGGCAAGCCATTTCCTTTTTCTGGATATCTATTTCCCCATTTGCAAATTGAAGTGGTTGGGCTAGATGATTTGAAAGAACTGTGCCCATTCTAGTATTCTGTGATTTGGTATCCCTGTCTCCAAATGAGGCGAGTGATGGAGCATATCATATCTATCCCCTTTAAGAGTGAAACCAAAGCCCCAAATAGCTTCTGAACCAAAGGCCAAGACTACGTGGCCAACAGACGCTTAGTGATAGCCTGCCCAAACCGGGAAGCCCGGCCTCCTCTCTCCCTTACACATCCTCTCAAATTGGAACAGAATGGAGTGGCTGATACAGGATGGGCATGGCTGGCTGGGAGGCTGCAGGAGATAACAGGTGTATGAAATCAGACTTTCTTCTCTGACAATGTGTGGCCCTTTGGAAATTTGGTAGAAATTGCAGAGAAGAAGGCTTTGGCTCAATAAAAGGGCAATTTTCCTAAGAACTAAAGCTGTCCAAAAATGGATGGGCTGTGTATTGGGAACTGTTTGTTGGATTGTTCTTACTCAGAGCTCTCTAAACTTTGGGGGAAACCACTTATTTGGCAGCATGGTAGAGGGAATTCTTGTTTGGATAAGGGTGGGTGGCCTTCAAAGGGGCCCTTCCAACTCTGAGATTTTTTTGGTCAGCTTAAGCTTCCAGGGACCTTTTGTTTTCTGTAAACATGGCCCTTCCTCCCCCATCTCTGGCCATTATTTCTCAATGGCAGTGGTGATTTTCACAGAACAGGGAATTTCTCAGAAGGCATAGGATGAAGTGGGGAGGTTGACAAGGAACACAGCTCAAAGGAAAAGAAGGAAATAGATACAAAAAACCGAAACTCCTTTGGGGAGGAAAGTAGATTTCAGCAGCATGTGTTCTGGTAAATCCAGACTTCCCCCCCCAAAAAATGGAGAGAAGGATTGGTAGTGGGAGTTCAGAGGATCATGCCTTCTTTATTTTAAAAGAAACTGGGAGGGAGACAGCTAGATGGCACAATGAATAGAGCACTGGCCCTGGAGGCAGGAGGACCTGAGTTCAAATGTGGACTCAGACACTTAACACTTACTAGCCATGTGACCTTGGCTTAACCCCAATTGCCCTGCCTTTCCCCCCTCCAAAAATAATAAATAAATAAAAGAAACTGGAGGAAGGGAACAACAGAAGAGATCGATTAGAGGAATAGAAAGTGAACAATTATACTGTTTCCTGGTTTCTCTATACGATATTTCTCTTTTCATTAATCACAGCCCTGTTCTAGGCACTGGGAGAGATGCAAGAGAAGAAAGGATGGCCCCTGAGGGAGCTTACTTTCTAGTTAGAGAAAAAACAAACAAACACCCATGAAACCACATTAAATGCTATTAGGGCTGAGGCTCTTAATGACATGGTTCAGTCCCTAAACTAAGGAGTTTTGAGGACACAGAGATCACTGAGGGCAGATCCACTACGGAATGATAACACCACCCAGAATGGACATTTGCACAGCCCTGTGAAGTTCGCAGAGATCTAGACCTATTTCAGTCATTCAGACCTCACCACCACCATCATCCTGAAGGGCAGGCCCCACAGCTATTATTATCCTCCAGAGACTCACAGAGATTAAATGACTTGCCCAAGTTTTTCACACAGTTACCAAGTTTCTGGGCTAGAATTCAAATCTCGGTCTTGCTAACCGAGTTCCAGGCTCTGTGCACTAGCCCAAGCTGCCTTCCATAGAAATAATAAGAAATAAAAAACCTTCCCTTTTCTTTATGAGAGATGAGACGTGAGCTGAGGCTTGAAGGATGGGTAAAAATGTCAAAGGAAGAACCTTCTAAACCAAATGACCTAGCAATTGGAAATTGTTAATTGACATTTATGAGGAAACTGAGATTGCTACGTGGTTTTTCAGAGGAATGTCCTTACCCAACTAGACTGTAACTTCATGAGGGCAGAGATCCTGTCTTCTACTATTACACATCCCCCATGGGGCTGAGCATATTTTTGTTGTTGTTATTCAATTGTGTCCAACTATCTGTGACCCCATTTGGAGTTTTCTTGGCAAAGATACTAGAGTGATTTACCATTTCCTTCTCCAGCTCATTTTACAGTTGAGAAAACTAAGGGTTAAGTGACTTGTCCAGGGTCACAAAGCTAGTAAGTGTCTGAGGCTGGGTTTGAACTCAACAAAGAGTGTCTTCCTGATTAAGTGTCATTGGGGATTTGCTTCCCTTCTCTGAACCTCAGTTTCCTGACTAGTAAAATGAGGAGGTTAGACCAGATTGTCTCTAAAGCTCCCTGCAGCTCTAAAAATGGCACGATTATGACCTCTTTGAAGAGCAACAATCATGTCTTTCTCCTCTTGGAATTCCTTTGAGACCTACCAGTGTCTTAGACCCAGTAGGAATCCAGGAGATGTTTGTTGAGTGTCTTAACAATGATTTCTGTAGCTCCCTGGGAAACTCAACTCTGTGTGAGAGTTTCCTTTAGCAAACTGTCTTCTTACAGCCTGCCCAAGGCTTAGCATCCAGATTGATGGGTAGCCAGGATTCAGTCCCCAGCTAGATGTGGGCTTCTCCTGCCTTAAATATCCCCATTGCAGTAAGATAATAAATGAGTCTGGCAAGCCTCCCACAGAACCGTCTGCCGCAGAGAGGATGCAGTAATCCAATTGGGCTCCCTCTGCCATCCCCCTGGGAGGCTGCCCAATTCATGTTACCTTGCTGTTATCCTTCCTCCCTTCATCTTCTGCATCCCTGGTTGTAAATATAGTTTCTGCTTATAAATAACAGTTTACTTTGCCCTGCCCCTTTAAGAATCATGGTTCCTAACAAGAGGAGGTGATTGACTGAGGTGATAAGCTGTAACTAATACCTGGGTCTCATAATAGGTAAATAGATTAGTGCGGGGATCTGCTCTATTTTTCTTTCCAGGGAGTGCTTTGGGCATGGCTGGCTGCTGGGAGATGCTTACCCCAGCACTTTGGGATCCACCCAGCTAAATCACCCAATTCTAAGATCGGCTTCATTGACAGGCATGGGTATAAAGCAAATGAAATGAATTAGAAAATCTATAGGCCCCCATTGATCCCTTCTCTGGCCATCTTCCCCCTCCTAGCCAAAAAGAGCTGTGATGGGACCGGTCCTTCTGATTTTACTATTTCTGTCTGCACTCCCACCATTCACTCATTCTTCTGCATTCACAACCTTAGCCTACACTTTCATCCCTCTTTCTCACCTTTGCATATCCAATGAGTTACAAGGTCCTGTTGATTTTTTAAATTTTTTTTCTTATTTTTATTGATTTGTTGTTGTTCAGTCATTTTAATCATGTCTGACTGTGTGGCCCCATTTGGAATCTTCTTGGCAAAGATACTGGAGTGGTTTGCCATTTCCTTCTCCTTTTACAGATGAGGAAACTAAGGCAAACATGGTTAAGTAACTTGCTCAGCATCACACAATTAGTAAATGTCTGAGATCAGATTTGAACTCAGGTCTTTCTGACTTATGGTTGGGTACTCTATTCCACATATCACCCAGTTGCCCCCTTTTTATTGATACTTTTTGTTTTTATATCATATTTACCTCTGAATATGTCCTCTTCAAACTCTCAAATACCAAAAATTCAAAGGAGGGGGGAGGACAGTTCAGAAAAATTAATATGCATAAAAAGTCTGATGAATATCATGTGCAGTGTTCCATACCCATAATCCCCAAACTTTGCAAAGAAGCTCTAGGGAGGTGCTTTGTTATATCTAACTTAGTTGCAATCGTTTTGAAGCCTTCTGTTTTGTTGTTTTTCCATTTACAGAGTGGAATTGTGTAATTCTGTTATAATTGTGTAATTCCATTATAACAATGTTGTAGTCATTGTGTATATTGCTTTCCTGATTCTGCTCGCTTCAATTTGCATCAGTTCCAATCTTCCTATATTTCTCTGTGTTCATCATATTCATTGTTTTTTACAACTCAGTAATATCCATGCTCCACAATTTGTTTAACCATTCCCCACTCAATGGGCAACTACTTCATTTCCAGTTCTTTCCTGCGACAAAAAATGCTGCTGTCATTATTGTGCTGTATATGGAACCTTTTCCTTTTTTTTTTTGTCATTAGCCCTGCCTTTAGAAGTGTCTATCATAGTAGGTTTCTTCAGTAAAGAATAAGCTTATTTTAGCACCTTTCTTTGCCTAATTCTACATTTCTTTCTCTCAACTTCATCAATAATGTTAGTGTGTTCCTCTTTCCATAACCCTTCCAATACTGACTATTCCCTTTTATTAGCTTTGCTAATTTGCTGAGTATGAGGTGAAACCCCAGAGTTGTTTTGGTTTGCATTTCTCTTAATAATTAGTAATTTGGAGTCCTCATTCATATAATGGTTAATAGTTTTTAATTCTTTCTTTGAGAGTAATCCGTTCACATTCCTTAACCATTTGTGGCAATTTGGCCTCATATCTTATTGTTGGTTGCCAATCTGTCTTGGATATGTCTTAAAGTACTCAAATGGTACCTCCTGGTTGAAGCCCTTCCCCCCACAAACCTTACAAAGCACTTAGTTTTATAGCTTTTTAATAATCTTATGTAATATAGTGCACCATTAACTACCTATGATCATGTCTCATCCCCCCCTTTTAGACTGTTAGATTCTTGAGGGCATCATCCCCTTTCTGGGTCCCCTTTAATGTGTTTTCTTCCTCCATTTAGAGTCTAAGCCCCTTGAAGTAACCTTCAAGTCAAGGGACTTCAAGGGACTGTCTGGATGGCTTTATGCCCCCAGCACTTAACAAAATGCCCTGTATATATTAGGTACTTAATAAATGATTGTTGTATTATATTTCCTGTATTACAGTCATGTAAAGGAGGCCCCCTTCTACAGAACCCAGTCTGTATTGGGTTAGATTGAGAAGCAGGAAATCCATAAGATGATAATGTCATAGGTTGCCCTTGATGCAAGGGAGGGTATCTTGTGACAATGAACAGAAGAGTGTCCTGAGCTGATCGTCAGGCTTATTGGGCCGGTGACATTACCTTCTTCCCTGAGCTTATGTTTCTCCCCTAAATGGGAAAGTTCCCCAGGATTTCCCCACAAAGCCTTTGAGGTGCAGGGGGATTTTTGAGCTCCTTCCCACCTATTCACTGTACTTTCTTCTTCATCAACTGATCCACTTGGTCTGATACCAGCAGGGAGTAAAGATTTCCCCCTTCCTCTTAGACAGCAAGAAAATTCCTAGCTGCTGAGGGCCCCACTTGCCCTTGAAGAGACTAAATGAGATAATGTCAGGAAACCTTAAAGTCCAGCTAGTTGCAGTGGTAGCCATGGCAGTAGCAATAACACAGACAGATGAATGAAACCCCTTTATCGGGACATAGAGAGACACAGAGACAGCTCCACAGAAGATACATAGACCACAGATCCAGATTACCAGGCACTGGGCTGCGGGCTAGGGATTCAAAGACAGAAATGACACAGTCTCTGCTTATATTCTGTCAGAGAGTCCAGTCTGTGAGTGTTTATGTATTTGTGTATTTTGTTGCATCCAACTCTTTGTGACCCTTTTTGGGGTCTTCTTGGTAAAGATTCTGGAATGATTTGCTATTTCCTTCTCTAGCTCTTTTACAGATGAGAAAATTGAGGCAGACAGGGTTAAGTGACTTGCCCAGGGTCACACAGCTAGTAAGTGTCTGAGGCTAGATTTAAACTCAGATGACTTTTCCAGTGGTGCAGAGCTCAAACCATCTAGGTTTTAAGGTGAGCTTTAAAAGTTTCTGGGACCAAAAAGAAACCCACAAAAACTAAGCATCACCTGCCTATGGGCATTCTGGTGATCAGGCTCTCTAAGCTCAATGAGGCTGATCCTTGCAGCACAGATACACAGTTCATTGCTGGGCCTGTATCTGCTCACATAAAAATGCCCCAGCCAGCCATGTGCTTTTCTCCTTCTGCCTTTTCACCTGCCTCTTTCTCAGATTCTGTCTCATTTTTTCTCCTCTTTTCCTTCTTCCTTCTTTTCCTTCTTTCTCTCCTTCTTCCCCTCCCTCTGACAACTGCCCCAAATTTCCTTGGGGGTGGGGGTGGGAGGGTTGTACTTATCTGCATTTGCCTCCAAACAACTTGACTTGGTTTATTCCATGATAAAAACCTGCACTCCCTCTGTCTGCCTTGCATGGGACTAGGCCACAAGTCTGCAGCATAGCCCTCATGCATGCCTGAGGGCTAGCAGCTCCTGGGATAGGGAGGGAGTGTGTGCTGAAAAGGGAAAGGCATTTATGTCAGGTCTGTGAGGATCTGACGTGGCTTCCCTTCGTCTTGTCCCTTGTAGAGGGAGGAACATGGCTGCCGAGGTTGTCTGTGACGTGTACCCCTAGAATTCATCTGTGCCACATGCTATCTCACACATGTAACATAGTATGTGTATTATGTAGTATGTTTTACCTCATATGTTTTTCTCTCTTCCATTTCTGGCTGAATTGAGGACATGTGTTTGCCATTGTTGCTGGGTGTGTGTGTTTTTTTTTTTTCTATTTAAGGAAAACAATTCACTTTTACTATAAAAAGACCTTTATCAAGTGTAGGGGGAAGATGGGGGTGCTGTAGGCTCTGCTCGAGCCCCTGGATTAAGAGGCAGACTGAGATGCTTACTTACCATTTCAGGGAAGGGCTCTCAACTGTGTCCTCAACACACTGTGGCTTGGGGAGTGAGTGGTGAAGAGTGCCTGTGTGACCCTGGCACCCAAGCCCTCTGCAAAGGCCTGATCGGGAGGAGGAAGGGGAAGGCAGCTGCCCGCCTTGCCCGCCTGCTCTCCAGGGCCGAGGGTGGGGAAAGGCAGCACCATCTGTGGCTCTCTTTTGTGCTCCCTGCTTTATCCCTTCCTTCATTATCCTCTGATCCTGTGTTTCCCGTGCTCCGAGTTTCAATGAGTGGAGATGCATCCAGTGCCGCCAGCTTTCAAAAGAGAAAAAAAAGGCGGTAACTAAGCATACCAAGGATGAATAGTGTAATCTGGAAATTCATGTCTAGTTTGTTTTATCTTATTGAATGGCTGCAGGATGCAGTGTGCTGCCCTATCCAGCTGCTACAGATGTGTGCTCTGCTTATATTTATGTAATAAGTGCGACCAGTCCAGGAAGCAACCTGCAGTCTTCCAGACAGATAATCACCCAAGTGTCAAGTGGGCCCCCCCATCTCTCTCTCTCTCTCTCTCTCTCTCTCTCTCTCTCTCTCTCTCTCTCTCTCTCTCTCTCTCTCTCTCTCTCTCTCTCTCTCTCTCTCTCTCTCTCTCCCTCCCTCCCTCTCTTTCCCTCCCTCCCTCTCCTTTTCTCTCTCTCTCTCTCCCTCCCTCTCTCCCTCTCTCTGTCTCTCTTTCTCTCTGTCTCTGTCTCTCACTCTCTGTCTCTTGTCTCTCTGTCTCTCTCTCTCTCTGTCTCTCTGTCTCTCTCTCTCTCTCTGTCTCTCTCTCTCTCTCAATATCTTTAGGAGAAGAGGTATGGGTGTTGCCTGTAACAAGGATGCCACATATCCACATATATCTGTATCTGAGATGTGCCTCATTCTATATCATAGGAAAGAAGGCCTCAAAGGTTCCATGTCTTCCCTGGGTACTTACCACAGCAAATACCATGTGAGCTGGGGCACACACGCACACGCGCGAGCACACACACACACACACACGCACACACACATGTACGCACATATCTTGCCAAGCTAGGCCTGCATAGGTTCTTTAAAATTTCTTGTGGCTTAGACCTCTGTAGCCGTCTAGTGAAATTTATTTAAATTTCATCACTGAAAATGTCAGATTTCTTTTTGAGGTTAGTGAAAATAATGGTAGAATTTTTTTCCCCAAAATCTGTCTCTGAATCCTCTCTGTGGAACCCAGGCTACGAATCCCTGCCTAAAATTCAAAGTCAAATGGGTTTAAGTGGGACTCATCCAGAGTGTTTGAAGATGGTGGCATTTTCAGGGAAGCCTGCTGGTCTTTCTGCACTGATCTCTGGGAGCCTAACCAGATTTCAGTGGCTAGCTACCATGCCACACTGTGGGTAATTACCCTCATCTGGGGATAAGCAGAGAGGCAGCTGCTCCAGCCCTGCCATTCGCCTTTTGAACAACCTGCTGCCCAGCAAGGGACAGTGGAAAGAATGTCTGATTTGGGGTTAAAAGGCCAAGTCTCAAATGTTGACTTTGCTACTATTATGAGCTCTGTGACTTCGGAAAAGTCACTTTCCTCCAGGCCTTTGTTTCTCCATCTGTAAAACAATAACAACTATAATCATGATAGCATATATGTATGTGTGTTTGTCTGTATCCATCTATATCTACATATGTAGGCTGCTTCAAGGATTGCAAAACACTTTGAGATAATATTTGCACTGTGTTCTTATACCAGCCATAAGAAGTAGGAGCTATCTATCATCAATCCCATTTTATAGATGATCAAGTTAGAAAGAAGAGCTAAAAAGAGGTTAAGTAATTTGCCCAGGATCACAAAGTGTCTGAGGTTGGATTTAAACTCAGGTTTCTTTTGGACCAGATGGGATCTAAGATGCCTTCCACCTTGGGCAGTCTGTGATCCAGTGGTCTCCTCCAGCCTCGAGCATGTTTGAACAAGGGTAGGTTGACATTACTCTCCCAGGGGCCATGGCTGCATACACCAAAGTCTGGTGTGGCCAGCCACGCCCCAAGATGGAGTCTGGCAGCTGGAGTCTCAGGGTAGACTGTTATGAAGGATCTTCTATATCTTACAGGTGACACAGTGACCCCTTCCCAGGGCACAGACCACTTGAAAATAGGCTCATTGAAACCTTCTCTGACATAATAAATTCACCTGATTAATAATATTATTATTATATTATTATTATAATATTAATAATAAAATACAGTGATTCTGACTAATACCTTCCACCAGACTCACTGTGTGTGAATTCCTTCTGATTAATTCACCACCTTACCACTCATATAGCCCTGTGCTGGGCACTGGGGATGCAAAGTTTTTTTTTTAAAGCAAGACAGTCCTTACCCTCATAGAGCTGACATTGTAAGCAGTGGGTGGGGCCGGGGGGGGAGCAGGGTGATGGTGGGGACTGGGGGGGGGACAGACGGACTAATGACTGTCTTTATTAGAAGAGATGGAAAGTATTACCTAGTGTTGCTTTTTTATTCATTCATTTTTATCTTTCTACACCCAGCATTTCTGGTCTGACCCTATCTGTTTAAAAATTTATTGATATCTTTTGTTTTCACATCCCCAGCATTTCCCAATGTGAAGTGTTAGCGAGAAATGCTTTTCTTCTTTCATTCTCACAATTTGGTCTTTCTTCACCCGATATTTCTAGCCTGACCACATCTTTGTAAAAAAAAAAAAAAAAGATGGACAACTTTAGTTTTTACATCACCAACATTTCCTAATGATTCCTAAGAAATTCATTTAACCCCCTTGGTCTTCATTTCCTCACTATGTAAAATGAGGAGATTGGACCAGATGACTTTTGATATCCCTTTGAGCTCTGGATCTATGACCCTGAGAGCATTCTCCATCCCTCTCCCAGAGAGCCATCCTTTCAAACAAAGTGGAGGAGAGGGAGGGGGGGGGGGAGAGGGAGAGAGAGAGAGAGAGAGAGAGAGAGAGAGAGAGAGAAGGAGGGGGAGGAAGAGGAGGAGAGAAAAATATGGGGGGAAGGGAGTAACAGTTCAGCAAAATTAGCCAAGCTTTAGAAAATGACAGATATTTAGTGTTCCACTCCCATGGTCCCCCACTACTACAGATAAGTTGCGGGGGAAAGCTTTTCTTAGTTCTTTTGGGGGGGGAATGCTAAGCTTGGGTCTGACCACATTCTAAAATTTCCCCCCTAAACTAAGACTTTCTAATTATCCCTTCTAGAAATATCTCAGCAATTATGCCACTTTGAGTGAGCTGAGCTACACAAGGAAAAAACCATGCTCCCCACCAGCCAGACACCAATGTTATGTGTATTGGTGTCCAGGTAACCAGGCCGATAAGCTAATAATACTAAGAGCTGACATTTACATGGTGCACTCTTGTTCTTTGTGCTGGAGAAGCTGACAGGTTAACATGCCAAGTATTACATCTGAGAATGCCCACAGTGGCCACGGCCTCTTCTGACAGCCTTCAACTTAGAATATGTTACTTCAACAGATCTATGATCTTATCTGTGTGCATTTTCCGTCTTCCAGTGCAAATCATGGACTCTTTAGGCTTTTTCATAGTCTGTGTCTCTAATGTGGACCTTTCTCTAAAATCCATAGAGCATCTGGCCCAGGGATTCTTAGCCTGGAAGTCCAGGAACTTTTTAAAATAATATTTTCATATCTGTATTTCAATATTATTGATTCTTTGTAATCCTATATTATTTTACATATTTAAAAAGAATTATTCTGAAAAGGAATCTGGAGACTCCACTAGACTTCAGAGGGGAAGAGGGGAATCTATGAAACAAAAAAGGTAAAGAACCCCTCGCTTAGAGGCTGCCTGGAGGTTAAGTGACTTGCCTAGGGTCATCTAAGCAGGATGTGTCAGAGCAGAGAACCCCTGATGGCCAATATGTCGGAGCCATGCTCTGATGCTTTTCCTATTCCATGGATGCTGGATCAGCTATTAGACTGCCTCTCTGTTGTTCACTGTTACCATGTGACTGGTCCACCTTGCTTCTTGGACATAAACATCTTTGTCTTTTGAACCATCATTGTGAGCTACTCCCAGCTCAGTTCCATTACTTTGTCCATCACAATGCCTTTCCATTGCACTCTGGGACACTTGTAATTGTGGTTCTTCTGAGGTCCTGGTATTCCATACTTCCTGTTTGTAGAGCATCCCTGGGAGAACTGGGCCTTAGGTGACATTTCTCCACCACGATTTTGCAGCCCACTGCCCAGTATAAGAATAGCATGATTCATTTTACTTTCTGTTCCTTCTCACTCTTGTGGATAACCACCACTGTTCTTTAGCATCTTAGGCTTATATAGATAGAATGTTAGAGATGGGAGGCCCCCAGGGGTTTTCACCACTTTAAACAGTTATGTGATCACAAAGAGACTATAAACCAGTACGTTTGAGGAAGGTGAAGATTGTGATGTTCTTTGAGGGCGGAAGCTGCCTTTACTCCCTCCAGCTCTTAGGCACTTCTGTGCCCTGCTCCTCTCTAGCTCTGTGACCTGTGGGCAAACCAGAGCCTTGCTGGGCCAGCCTTGTAGTCACTCAGATTTGCACCCTTAGTATTACCCTCACTTTGCTTCCCTTCACATATCTAATTGGCTGCCTTTTGTAAAAATGCAAAATAATATTGTTACCATCTTCATTTTACATTTGGAGAATCAGGCATAGGGTGTATGGATATTCCCATTGCCCATGAAAATCACAATCCCTCCACCCTTTGTTAGACAGTTTCCATAAGTTGTTCAGATCAAAGAAAAAAATCATTATTTGGTATCATTTTCTTTGGTGACAACCTTCTTCATAGTAGCTTAGGCTGGTCATTGGATAACTGGTGTACAGTCTGTCCATCTGCCACGTCCATATTCAACAGCATTAGCACTCAGTAACATCTGCCATTGCTTGATATCAACCGGCAGAAACCCCATCACCTTCATGTCATTCTGGAGTGTAAGTGCAATGGTAATAATATCTGTAAAAAGTTTTTCCCAAGCATTTTATTATCCCCTTTATCCACCTGTGAGATAGTTAGAACAGTGTGATTTCTCTCAGGTGGATGTGGAAATTTAGTCCCCAAGAAGTGGGTTGTCTTGGCTAAGTGCTTAATTCAGGGCTCCAATCTTGCTCTCAAAACTTGTCTTCCCCGTGGGAAAGAGCCCTATACCAAAAGTCCTGTGTCTCTGCCTGCTCCTTATCTTGACTTCTTAAAGCCTGTAGCTTCCTTCTAAGCCCAGCACAGACACTGCCTTTTAGATGAAGCCTTTTGGACCCCTTACTCCTCAGCGGCTAGTGCTTTCTTCTGGAAAATCCCTTGTTCATTTTGTGTCTCTTGTTGCCTTTCTGATACAATGTAAGCCCTTTGAGGGCAGGGTGTGTTTAATTTTTGTCTTTGTATTCCCAGTGCCTATCATTGTGATCAACACATAGCGTAGTAGGTGTTAAGTGAATGCTTACCTGCCCAATTTGCTGTCCAGGTGATCTCTGAAGCTCCAGCAGCTCTCACATTCTATGAACCTGGTCCAGGGCCCTTTCCACTATAATACTTACTACCTGGGAAAGGGAGCAGGGGATACAAACCCAGGAAGTGAGTGAAGGGCATTCCCTCACACTGTTTCCCATACCTAGAACACTGCTTCCTCATCACCTCTTGGCTTCCTTCAAGTCTCAGCTAAAGTTCTTGCTTTTGCAAGAAGTCTTTCCCAGCCTTCCTCAGTATTAGTATTGCCCTCTGAGATTACTCCTCCCCCCTCCCAGTTTATCCTGCACATACCTTTTTTGTACATAGTTGTTTCCTTATTGCTTCCCCCATTGGACTGTGAGCTCTTGAGAGCAGGGACTGGGTTTGGGGGTTGGGGATTTTGTTTTTGCCTTTTTGTCTCCTTAGCACTTGGCACAGTGCCTAACATATACTTGGGTTCTTAATAAATGCCGGCTGCCTGACTGACTCCAGGACAGTATATTAACCTGTTGTGTGTGTTTCCTTCCAGCTCTGCTCTCATCCTGGTGTGAAGAGTTGGGTCGGCTGCTTCTCCTCCGCCACCAGAAAAGCCGGCAGAGTGACCCTCCCGGGAAGCTCCCCATGCAGCCCCCCCTTAACTCCATGAGCTCCATGAAACCCACGCTGTCACACAGGTGAGTCAATGTGGGGCAGCTGAGGGTTTGGGGCGGGATCTTGCTGACTTAGGATCAGCCTCAAAGATTCTTGACGGTAGGAAGGCAGATGTCAGGGACATTGGTCTCACACTCCTAGCAGCTATCTTCATATGGTTCAAAGATGTCCTTGCCAAGAGTTTCCCAAAGGGACCAGAAGCTTCCTTAGATGGTGTACATGTGTCCCATAAGACCTGGAGCCCCCCAAGGCCAGGGAATGTGTCTCCTCAATCATATCTCATTAAAATGAGATTAGATTTTTTTTCTTCCTAATTATAGGGCAGTCCTGACCTTGGAAGGCTCTGCCCTAGCCAAAGGAACTCACCTTTTTTCTCCTTCATGTCTCTATCCCTCCTTCAAATCTCTACAGAGAAACTCCAAAGCTAGGACCTGAGGTAGATTAGAGAAACTAAGGGATAAAGGGAGGCCATGGAGAGGTGAGCAAGCCCATTCCTCTGCCCCTAGTTGGGTTTTTACTCAGTTTACTTTTGGGAGAGTGCTGTCTGCCTCTTCTATAAAGGAATGCTTGCTAGAAAGTTAGCTGGCAGAACAGCTCTGTCAAAGCTAAAAGCATAGCCAGAGGATGGAGCCATTGGGCAGCCACCTCGAAGGAAATAGCCAAGCACCTGCTGGACTATTTTGCCCCCTAGATGTCCAGGCTGCTGCATTCTCCATTAGGGCTGGCTGCTTTTCCCAGCATTCATTCATTTAATTCATTAATTATCCCAGAGGTTTATGCTTAGAACCCACAGTACTCACTCCTGAACTTTCAAATGGCCAACCCTTGATCAGCCAGGTCCTTTATATTACCAAGTGTCTCCTCCTCTGGGCTGATGGCAAAGGTGAGCGTCCAGAGTGATGCAGTCCATTCTCTGTTATCTGTGCTAATGGAGGGGAGCAGTAGCATGAGTAAGCTAAAGCAGCAGATCCTCCAAAAGGAATTCCCACTGAGCTTTGGAGCATGTCACAGGAGCAGGAACATATGTGTCAGGACTCAGAAATCCAGAACTGAAAAGGAGCTCAGAGAGTATCTGATACAATCCCTTCATTTCACAGTTAGGAAAAGAAGGTGAAAGATCACCAAACTTGTGTAAATCAAATCATAGGCATGTCGGATCTTCCAACTCAGATGGGGCCGTGGTGTTCCAACCTCCCACCTAGTTTATGAAATCTTGTCTGTGACATCTGAGACAAATGAGCATACAGTCCTTCCTTGGGCATTCCCAGGGACAGAAAACATATAAGTCACAGGACAGACCCTTCTATATTATATAGCTCTATTAAAAAATTCCTTCCTGACCTCCCCTTCCCACCACCCAGACTAGAGCTCAGAACCTGGAGCCACAGACCTGAGTTCAAATCTAGTCTCAGACTTATACTAGCTCTGTGACCCTGGGCAAGTCACTTGACCTCTGTTTGCCTCAATTTACTTACCTGTAAAATGGGTACCATACAAAAGAGTTATGATGTAAAAAAATGATTTTTTTCTAAATCCAGAAAAAGAACTATGACGTCTAAATGCATATCAGAGCTGTTTTCAGTTTTTTTGGTTGGTTTTTTCTAGTGCTTTCTCCCTTGTGTTCTGATTCTTCTTTCACAACATGACTGATGTGAAAATGTTTAATATGATTGGATATGTATAGCCTATACCATCTTGGGGAGAAGAGAGGGAGGGGGAAAAATTTAGAACTAAAAATCTTATAAAAGCGAAATGTCAAAAACTAAAAGTTAATTAAATAATTTGGAAAGAAATATACTAGAATGGGGATCATAATAGCACCTACCTCCCAGGGTTTTGGTGAAGATCAGAATGAGATGATATTTGTAAAGTACTTAGCACATAGTAGGTACTATTTAAATATTTCTTTCCTTCCTTGCTAAAGTGCTTATAAATGTCAGCTACAGTGTTTGATATCATTATGAGTGAGGCCCCTTCTCGATCTATGGTTATGACCTTAGAAAGCAACCAGGAGGAAACTTCCAGATGAAGAAATTCCCTCCGCCCACCTGTGTTGGCACCTTATCTGCAACTTACAGTCTTTAGAGAGTTTCCTAGGGTGCCAAGTGGGTCAGAGACTATCCAAGTCACAGAACCAGCATATGGCAGAGGTGACACTCAGACCCAGGTCTTTTAGCCTCCAAGGCCAGCTTTCTGTCTGCTGTTATAACACCAAACAAGGACAAGTCTTTGCATATTTGAGACAGCCATGCCATCTTCCCTAACTTAGTCTTCTCTTCTGAAGACTCCACGTCCCCAGTTCTTTAAACCATCCTTGGTGAGACATCATTTCCAGACTCCTCTGTTATTATCCCTAAAATGGGATGCCCATATTTGATCATGGGGCAGCTAGTGACACAGCGCATAGAGTTACAGGCCTGTAGTCAAAAACACTCATCTTTCTGATTTCAAATCTGGCCTTAGACACTTATGAGCTTATGATGCTGGACAAGTCACATATCCCTGTAGGCCTCCGTTTCCTCATCTGTAAAATGAGCTGGAAAAGGAAATGGCAAACCATACCAAGAAAAGCCAAAATGGGGTCACAGAAAGTTGATCATGACTGGAAGATGACGTGACTATATTTGAAAACAATACTTCAGATATGGTCTGACCAGAACACATTATAGGAGTAGGGACCAGTGCTTCCTGTGGTCAGGACACTATAGTTTTGTTATTGAAACATAAAATTGTGTTCATTTTTGGCACAGCCTCATCACACCCATGGTGTGGCTCACTGAACCTCTGGCCAACGAAATCTTCCATTTTTGTCCACATGGACTACGAATTCAAATGAAATTCTAATTATTTTTCCCCCTTATATTGTATTGGGGGAATTACTTTCTTTTTTAACTAAATGTAGGATTTGACATTTGTTCCTTTTAAATTTCATATTCATATTGGCCTAAAATAATAACCTATGGGGATCATTCTGAATCTTTGTTCCATCAACCAATATATTGGTTTTCTGTAATTTGTGATTTTTATAGACCTATTTTCTATGTCTTCCTTCAAGGTTATCGATATAATACATTAAGTAGGACTGAGCCTTGTGGCCCTCCAAAACAGACCTCCCTCTGATTTGACATATACCTATGAATCAAAAATATCCTTCAGTCCATATTTCTCTAACTTGATTTCTAAGATTCCAACGATCACAGACTGGAGTTAAGAGGCACCTCCGAGGTCATCTAGTCCACCTTCCTTCATTTTATATAGAGTGCAACTCAAGCCTAGAGAGTAGTTATGTGACTTGTACAAGATCACACAGTCAGGAAGTGGCAGAAGCCAGCATTTGAACCCATACCCTCTGCCTCCACGTAGATGTCTCTTCCCACTGGACCATTCTACCAACCTCCCAAAGGACTTGGTCAAGTCTCTTGCTAAATGTTCTCCCACTGCCATTATTAACCTACTGTGATGAACCCACAGTAAGTAAGAGAATAATAAAAATTTGGTGAATAAGAGAAATTTACTTTATATAGGTTTGGAAGGAAAGCATGATTGTGCCTATTTTACCAAGAGGAAATTAGGCTTTATGAAAGTTAAGTAGCTTACCCACATGGGTAGTCAGCTAAGAAATAGCAGAGCACACCAGAGAATCTAGGAATTTTAACCTGTTTTTCTACCATGAGGCATTTCCTCTCATGGGGGAAAAGGTGAGCCTTTTGTAAAGTAAACAATTACTACCGATTTATTTGTTTTGAACATTTAGAATTTTAAGTGAGAATATTCTTATACCAAGTATCATTTTACAAATATGGTTTTGGGCAACAGACTTTCTTCCCACTTATGTTTTATTCAAATGAATGTTAAAATTAAACTATATTAATCCTACTCATCCCCAACAACAAACATTTATTGTTCTCTCTGTACCCATAGAGGATAATTTAAAAATAGTCACTGCCCTCAAGGGTCTGACAATCTAGCTGGAAAGTCAGGACTTAGACATAAAAATAAACAATATATAGAAAACACGACAAGGTGGTATTTGCAGAGCACCAGATATGAAGGGTATAGATTATTGATGGATTGGTGGAACTGAAATGGAGAAGGAGGAAAGACAATGGAAACCGAAGCTTTTGGGGAAAGATGTCACAGTACATTTGGGACTTAAGCTGAGTGCTGAAGGTTGTATCAAATGTCAATGATCCAAAAAAGGGGCTAGTGGGAGGGGGGAGAATGGGGACAGAGGATTTCTAAGTGAAGGGGATGAGTTCTGGCTGACTTCTGCAGAGTATTGGGCCAACTGGAAATCAAATGAGGATTAAAACCCTGCCTTGCAGTACTAGGCACCTCATAAAATTCTGGTGATTTGATTTGAAGTATTTAAATGTCCCAAAGGGGACAATTCACTCAAAATTGAGAGTAAGCTGTATTGTAAAGTATCTGGTAGGCACCAACTGCCAATCATTTATTTCCCCCAGAAGCATCCTGAGCTAAGTTTAATCCCATTCTGTTAATAAGGAAAACTGAGCTTTGTGGTGATACTCAGACTTCTTAGTCCTTCTGTTCCCTCCTCCACCCGCCCCCTTTTTTTTAAAACACAAGAGTCATAGTTCCTCTTAATAGAAAGAGCCCTGAATTTAGAGAGGGGGCAAGGGGAAGAGAGGGAATAAGTATTTCTTAAATGCCTGCTATGTGCCTAGCACCTGCTAAGTGCTTTAAAAATATTACCTCATTTTGATGTAAAATCTTGACTTCTTTAACTTTATACCTGCTGTGTGACTTTGGAAAATTACTTCACTTTTTGTGGTCTCTGATTCCTCACTTGTGAAATGAGCAGATTCAAGTCACCCAAGAAACATTTATTAAGCTATAGGCAAAGCATTGTTGAACAAGACAGTCTCTAAGGGGTCCTCCCACTATTTTTGTTGGTTCCTAGAGCATCTCCCAGCCCCCTTTAAGCTGTTGGGGTTGGTTTGGTGATTCTGGCCAGGAGGTCAGTGGCCTCTCAAAGTTTGACCTAAACAAGTAAAATCTCTCCAGTTTTACTGCATGCTGTCCCCTTTGGTGGGGCAGCTAGGTGGCACAGTGGATAGGGTGCTGGGCCTGGCATCAGAAAGAATCATCTTCCTGTGTGCAAATCCCTCCTCGGACACTAGCTACATGACCCTAGGCAAGTCATTTAACCCTGTTTGCCTCAGTTTCCTCATGTGTAAAATGAGCTGGAGAAGGAAATAACAAACCACTACAGTATCTTTGCCAAGAAAAAAAAAACCTCAAATAGGGTCACAGAGAATTGGACCTGACTTTTTACTAGGCCTTTAGATAGGCCCTTAGACAAGAGAAATGAGAGATTCTTCCTGGTTTAAGGGATGTCAGGGCCCAAGACACAGGGATTTTACCACTCCCAAGAGTCACCTGGGTTCTTTCTCCACGGCCTTCCCTTCCCCAGGTCCTCAGGCCTCCACGATCATCACTCATATACCTGCTCTGGGTCCCTTTCCTTAAACTCTTCTGTTGGGATCTAGACATAGTGCTCACTCACAGTGTTAGAGATCATCCAGTGTGACACTCCTTCCCTCCCCCCACCCTCATTTTACATGTGAAGACACTGAACCTAGAAGGCTTTGCATCACTTTTTTCTATTCAGTCGGTCAGCCCCCTACTAGCCACTTGACCCCAAAGGATTTTACAAATGAAAGAGCTCTTAATAAATGTTTGTTGACCAACTGAGATAAATTAGTCAGATCCTCTGATTTTGCAGTTGAAACTGATCATGGTAGCCAGTTACAAAGCCAGGATGTAAACCTAAGCCCTCTGACTCCAGAAGGAGGGATCTTGTCAGTGCATCAGGGCTTCTGAACCTTCACAGTGCTCATCTTTTTTAGACCTGGAAGGAAGCAAGCATTTTTTAAAGTACCTACTATGGGCCAGGTGCTTTTACTATTACAAATGCTATCTCATTTGATTCTCACAGCAACCCTGGAAGGTAAGTGCTGTTATTATCCCCATTTTACAGGTGAGGAAACAGAGGTGAAGTGACTTGTTCAAAGTCATACAACTAGTAAGTTTCTAAGGCCAGATTTGATCTCTTCCTGACCCCAGGTCCAGCGGCTCTGTGCATGAACTGTCTGGTGAAGCCCTTATGTGCCTTCTCAAAATAATGGTTTTAAATGCATAAAATATGTGGGATTTCAAAGGAAACCATTTCTATTTAAAGCAAGTTGTAACTTCTTTCCCATCCGCATTTATAGACCCCCTGAAATTGTCTGTGGACTCCAAGTCAGCTGTCCAACACAATTACATCACAGACCTCACCATGGTAGATATCATGGGTGGGGCAAGGAGCAGGAGAACCAGGAATACAGAAGAGGGAAGAAGACCCAGGCCCTTCCCTCAAAAACTTTATGATATTGGAGAATCAAGATATTTTACATTCTCCTATCCTTTGACTTTGTTCTCTCTGCCTGGATTTTTTCCACCAACCTCTCCCTATTAAAATGAAGTTAGTTCTGATTTTCTCAGGCAGAAGTAATCACACCCCACCCCCACCAACACACCAAAAGAAAAAAACACTCTTATGTAAGTCTGTCTTCACTACTCATTAAAGAGAGGCTGTGTGCTATGGTGGAAAGGCTTGGAGTCAAGAAAGATCTGAGTTCAAATCCTAACTGTCATACTCACCAGCTATCTCTTAGCCTCTGTTTCTGCATCTTTAAAATCTGGATATTGATATCTAAAATACATGCCTATCTCACTGAGTTGTTTCAGAAATCAAATGAGATCCCATATACACACATATGTATGTGTGTATGTTTACATGTGTATATATATACACTTTATGTAGAGAATATATATAGACTATGCATTTTTATATCTATATTTAAATTATGTGTGTGTATATCTTTGTAAATCTTAAGGTCCTACTTGAATGTCTGCTATTTCATATAGGACCTAGTACAGTAATAAAGTACACACACACACACACACACACACACACACACACAAACCATAAACCCCTTAGGGATTATTCACACTGATCTGCATACCCCACAGCATAGTTCCTAACACAAGGCTAGGCATATATAAGCATTAGATAAATATTTGCTGTATGAATTGTGTGTTGATTACAAAACAGCTAGAGAAAAACCTAAGATTTGCTAGTAGGAGGACTAAATTCTTAGAGTGTGCAGCAGCAGGTGCTGATGCTGCGTGCCTTTAAAAATTCCCAGGAAGGAAATAATCCCTGTGGGCTGAGTGAACACTTAATAAATCTTAAGGGGGTTGAGCCTTGAAATCTAGGCAAAACTTGCATGACTACATGTGTACAATGGTATCGTTTCTCTTGCTTTCTCAGTGGGGAGGGGAGGGGGTGAAGGACAAGAGAGAATTTGGAACTGAAAATAAAAATTGCTTAAAAAGAAACACAAGCAAAACGGAGCCTTTTATATTGCCTCATTTCATGAGTCTACCTTGTGTCGATCACCCAGTGAGCATCCAGAATAACAGAGCCAGTTCACTCCTAATTATCCATGCTAATTGGTGGGAGCAGCCTCAGGGGTCATCTGCAACCTCAGATCATCCAAAAATAAGCAAAAGGAAGGGGGAGGACACTGTATGCTGGAAACATCATGATGTCTCAGAAATAGCAAGAAAAAAAAAAGACTAGGGGTGGGGGGTAAGAATCAACATAATGGAAACAGAATGAGGAGGAGACCCCACAAGAATGGAATGGAATGGAGTAGAAGGAAATGCTAGTTGAGTGACTGACTGTTTGGATGAATTGGGATGGAAATAGTGAAGAAGCTTCCTTGCCAGGCTAAGAAAGATTGGACTTGGTCCATTAGGCAGTTGGGGGTGGGGGAAAGTGACTGAAGGTTCTTTCCAGGGAAAGATGTGGGGAAAGTGTTGTTTAAAAAAGAATCCTATGGGGGACAGCCAGGAGTCCACTTGCCAGTCTGATTCTGGCAACCATCACAGCCCTGTGAAGTTCCCCATTTGGATTATGAAGCCTGAAAATGGAGTGGGAGGGAAAAAAAATGGCCTATATATGTCTGTCAAACCAGATACCACAAAAAGTACCAGATGCAACATGGGAAGAAGAATATCATTAGAGAGGAAAAGTATCACAAGAGACAGGAAGCGGGAAAAGAAGCAGCAGTAAGTCAGCAACAGGTCAGCAAGAATTTATTAATCCCTTACTAAGGACCAGAAAGGCAAAAATGGCCCCTGTCCTCTAGGAGCTTACAATCCCCACAGTTCAGATGTCCATATGCAAATGCTCAACCTATGACTAAATTAAAGATCCTGAATACAAGGAGGTAAAATCAACCATGAATTTATCACTGAGACTTAGTAGTATGGGATTTTACTGGACTGTGGGAGGTAAAAGGGTACATATACTTCATTCAAAAGGACCAGAATAAAGGGGCTGTGAAAAAGCATTGCATATTAAGAAAATACAGTTATCCCTTCCACATTAAGGGGGTTAGGGGCACAGCACCTCCTCAATCTGGAAAATCCACATAAAAAATTTTGGCCCTCTCTTCATACCAGAGAAGAAGTCTGAATTACTATGGTATTGAAAGATAAAATATGTTGATATTATACATATATTTTATGCATTTCTGAGTTTCTAAACTTTTTCTGTGGCATCTTCTGGCCTTTGCATGTTGTCTGCTTCTGCAAATCTCCTCCCAAAATTCCCATCAATTTCTTATGCCAACCCAAGATATATTGAAACTGAGATGAGGAAAGTCATGATGTGGAAGGGATAACTGTATATCCATGTGTGGAATCCAGGAACCAGTGAGGGTGAAGGGTATTGTGATCATCACTAGAAGCAGCAGCAAAGCAGCATAATTGGGGAGGATATTACAGACTTAACTGGACAGAAACAGAAAATAGAAATGGAGTATGGGGGAAAAGACATGATACAACAATGGTGGGAATTTCAGCTACTCAAGCATCCTTTGGAGCACTCTTTCTGACAAAAGCAAAGCAGCTGATAAATGTTTGGCTTGTCTCTAGCCTAGGAAGACTTATGTGAACTGATACAGAGTGAAGTGAGCAGAACCCAGAGAGCAATTTACACAATGACAGCAACATTACAAAGAACTTAAACAACTTAAAGACATAAGAACCCCTCTCAAGTCAGTGACCAACCATGATTCCAGAAGACTAATGATGGAACATGTTACCCACTCCTGACAAAGAGAGGTTGTAAACTCAAGGTGCAGAGTGAGAGATATGTTTTTGCTTGACTACACATTTTTGGTACAAAAATATTCTTGGCTCATCTCAATGATAATTTAAATTCCCAAAAGATAGAGAAGATGATGAGGAAAAGAGCAATGCTACTCTAGACCTGATTCTGACCATAAAAGAGAATCTGGTTGCTGAAGTAGAAATAATGGGAATTTTAAGGAAAAAGTGAGTTTTCCATCTTATAATTCATGATAGAGGAGGAGAAAGCTGAGTGTAGCCTGACGCATCCTAGATTTCAGAAGAGCTGATTCCAAAAGGTTAAGAGAAAAAAATAAGGAAGATCCTGTGGTCTTAAATTTTAGAAGAGAAGTCAACCCAAGAGTCATGGGTAATTCTCAGAAATTAAATTCCAAAGATAAAAAATGGGGAGCAGTTTTTATGAAGGGGGAAAAAGAGGGAAGTGACCAAAGAAACTAGTATGGGTACACAGGGAGCTCATCAAGCAACTTAAAATTTTCAAATATGTGTGTGTATATGTATGTATGTATTTTGTGTGTGTATGTGTGTGTGATAGAAACAAGGTAGATGAATTCAGAAGAGTGGCCAAGTCCTACATCAGTAGTGTCAAGAATGCTATACCATTGGGGCGGCCAGGTGGCTCAGCTATTGGGAGCACCGGCCCCAGTGTCAGGATGACCTGGGGATCGAATCCCAGGCTCAGATACTTAGCGCCACACCCAGAAATAACTGGCCATGTAACCTTGAGCAAGTTACTTAACCCCGATTTCTTTAAAAAAAAAAAAAAGAATGCTATACCATAAAATGAACCCAGACTGATGATAAATGCTAAGAATACCAAAAAGGCTTTTTTAGCCACGTTGAAGGCAAGAGGAAGATGAGAGATAGGATAGGACTGCTCAGGATAAATCTAGTTAGGATAACAGATAGTAGAGATGGAACAAAACTAAGCCTTAGAATATTCTCCAGGCTGGGAGGATAGGAAAAGAATGGGTAATAGGGGGATAAAACTCAAGCTAAATAAGGAGATAATCAAAAAGGACTTAGTTTTGCCTTATTTTCACTAGGCCCAATAAAATATACTCCAGGATACTAGAAAGGGGGGGTGGGTGGGGAAAACTGACAAATTGGTTACTGAGTTGGCATTAGGGATGTCTGAAAAATTAGGGAGAATGGGGAGAGTTGTTACCATATCAGAGAAGGGCAAATATCCTAGTTAAAAAAAAAGTGAAGAAGGTAGATTCTTCAGTCTATATGTTGATATACTTGACTTTAATTTCTACTTAAAAACAAACAAACAACCATGAATAGCATTATTAAAGGGATGGTTTATGAAGAACCAGAAAGGGAAGCAGGCATCCTGAGACAAAATGACTTCATCAAGAAAAGGTCATGCCACACTAAACTTTTTTTTTTGTTTGACAGCTACTAGCCTGGCTTAAACTTAGCTTAATTAAATTTCATCAAAGTATTTGACAGAGTTAGTCATGAGATCTTTGTAGAAAAGAAGGAAAGATTCGGGCTTGATGATAACTCTGGTTATGTAGATTTAGAACTAGTTAAATGACGAAGCCCAAAGAGCAGTGGTCACTAATGAGTCAATGTCGGCTGGGAATGACACCTCCAGCAGAGTGGGGGCATCCATGTGTGCTTGACCCTATGTCATTTACCATTTTACTTATCAGATCTATAGATGATACAAAGCAAGTAAGTATAGCTAATTTGTTGGATGACAGAGTTATGATCCAAAACAATTTTGACAGGCTAGAATAATGAGCCAAATCTAATGTGGGTTTAAAAAAAATCAACTTCACAAGTACAAAATGGAGAGTGTTGCTCCACAAGCATTTAAATAGGAAGGGGGAGAGTCTGAGATTTTTAGTGGACAGAAAATGCAATATGAATCAATGGTGTGACAAAGCAGCCAAAAAGACACAACCTTATACTGTTTCAGAAAAGCGCAGTATCCAGGATAAGGGAAGTAATGGCTCTACTGTTCCCCACTCTGGTCAGACCAAATTTGGAGTGTTATGTTCACTTTGGAAGCACTGGAGAGGATTCAGAAGAAGACCACCAGGATCATGCCATAAGAAGGCACTGAAGGAACCTGTAAGAGAGAAGACCTAGGAGGGTCATGATAGCCATCTTGTATATTCCAAAGACTTTTATGTAGAACAAACACATAGGCTCAATAGGGGAGAAACTTCCTAACAGAGCCATTCAAAAGAAAAACAAGTATTCTCTGTTATTGAAAGATGATTTTTGGTGAATGCTGTTGACTGTTCATGTGGACAGGGGATGGCTCTGGAACCTTAAAGGTCATCTAAGCCATTACCCTCATTTTAAAGATAAGTCTGTAGATTCATAGGATTTACATCAGAGAAGAAATCTTAAATATCAACTGGTTCTCAAAGTGTGGTCTGGGGACCCATGGAGGTCCCCAAAGTCAAAACTGTTTTCAAATAATACTCAGATGTTTGTATTTCAAAATATCAATAGCTATAACTCACCCAAAAAAAAGCTCTCGAGGAGGGAGTGGTCCTCACTAATTTGAAAGGCTATATAGGCGTTCTTGTTGCTGCTGATACAGGTCCACTCCCTCATATCACGAAGAAATTAATTTACTTGCTAGCAAGTTAAATAGCAGAGTTAAAGTTTGAGTCTAAGGCTTCTGACTTCAAATCATTGCTATCTCCATTACAGCTCAGTATTCTTGCTCAGATTACAGGTTACCAATATTCTGTGACCCCTTCTAGTCCTGTCATTCTTTGAGATAATCTTGTTCAAGGTATGGAAGTTATCCTATATTCAGATGAGACACTCAAGTCCCCCAAGGTAATGTAGTAATGGCTGTGGAGGCTAGAATGTTGGTCACTTACCTCCTGCTGGAATTGGTGGTCCTTTCCTTATGGCATGGTGACAGGAGAATTATGGGATTCCTGGCTTCTCTTTGTGATTATTAAATTTCCCTGTGTGATAAAACCATGCATCCTCCATCATCAAAGAAACAGTTCTTGGGCTTTGCTCATGCAATTCTGTGATCTTCTGGTAACTATTTGGAGGGTCAAGGGAGGTGGGTGAATTGTGATTTCATTGATGTAAGGAGCTTGAGGAAACTCCCTCACCAATGCAGATCAGCAGCTGTTCTTCAAGTTTCAGGGCACTGAGAGAGGTTCAGTGACTTGTCCTGGGTATCCCAGACAATATGTAGTAGAGACGAGGCTTGAAACCAGGATTTTCTTTCTCCAAAGTGCTCTGGTGCTCTCTCTCTCTGTCTCTCTCTCTCTCTCTGTCTCTCTCTCTGTCTCTCTCTCTGTCTCTCTCTCTCTCTCTCTGTCTCTCTCTCTCTCTCTCTGTCTCTCTCTCTCTCTCTGTCTCTCTCTCTCTCCCTCTCCCCCTTCCCTTCCTTTTTTCTACCACTATTCATCAATAAGCAAATGAAAAAAAAATCAGGTATTCCCAAATTAGAAGAGGTTCCCTGCTTTCTCCTTATTCCCCTCACCCCTACCCTTCCCCCTACAGTTTGATGGTTGCAGCTTTTTGCTTTGCTTTGCTTTGCTTAAAACTCCCAGGTTTCCTTGCTATCTGGAAGATTCAATTTTGTCCCATTTGTGCTGAGCTAAAAGGACTCCACTTGAGAGTAAAAGATGTAAGGATTAGAGAGTAAGGAACCACTTGGGGCTTAAAGGCCTTTTGATAAATCAAGAGAATCTCATGTCTACTCTACTGGTGACATGCTGGGTGACCCTGAGCAAGTGACTTCAGTTATCTGTTCCTGAACTGCTATGCTGGTGGAATAAGAATGACGATACATAACCTGTCCTTGCTTCTCCAAGATGTCGAAAGAAGGAGACATCTGGGGAAAGTCCAGCCTTCTGAGCAAGTTCTTTTCTTTATTTCTTCTTTTTAAACAGAAGCATTTTTTGCTAATTCAGAAGGCTGAATTCCAGTTCAGAGGAACAAGCCTAAGGAATAAAGGAGTTTTTTAAAAAACTGAAAGATGGTGACATTTAAGCATGTATATGCCTGTACGTATCAGACCAAATGCCAGCAGAGTACTGCTAAATAACATTCCTGACCTATTCAGTGCTTTGCACATAGTAGGCATTAATTAAATATTTATTGGCTTGAATAGAATCCTGTAATAGTAAAACTCAGTTACAATTCATTCATTCCTAGGTGAAGCCTGGTTGTAATAGATCAGAATTCTAGTCTTGGTTTGGAGATAGGGTTCTCATTGTCTCTATGCCCTTGGACAAGTCCCTTTAACTCGCCTAGTCTGGATTTCCTCCTCTGTAAAAATGCCAGGTAGCACAGCGAGTAAGAGCACCGGCTCTAGTGTGGGGATGACCTGGATCAAATCCGGGCTCGGATACTCAGCACCACACCCAGAAATAACTGGCCGTGTAACCTTGAGCAAGTTACTTAACCCCGATTGCTTTTAAAAAGAAAAAAAAATGGATGGGTGGTATCTCCAGAGGAGGGGATAAACAACCTAATAGTGTCCTCTTTGTCTGACAGGCTTATTGTAGGAACAGAATGAGATAAAGTACCAAAGTACTATACAAATATAAGAGATTATATTCATTATCCACCCACATTGTTCATATGCAAATAAGGGCTGCTAACTTAATTTTAAAACATTTGAGCTCTGAAATAGGTTAAATAAATCTTGTTTACCCTATTAATTTAATTAGTAAATCCTTTCTTCATGGATGGTAAATTTCAGCTTGGAATTATCACACATTGTGAATCAATAGTGTCTACATTAAGAAGATATTATAGTCTTATCAGATACCTGTCTGGAAAACAACAGCAGCAACTCCCAAAATCCCCACCCCCAACCCTTTTCTCTTGCTTGGGGCTCTAATGAACTCTCATTTTCATAGGCTTGGTTAATAATTGAGTTCTGCCACTTTTTAGTCAATGATAACTAGTGGTCAAAGGTATTTCCTCCAGTCTGTAGGAAATAAGAGGGAGGTTCTGAGGATAAATTAGTCCCTGCTCCCTCAATTTTAGTGTTTCCTAAATGCTTGGATTCTTCTTGGTTTTTTTTTTTCCCTTTCCTATTAAAACAGAGACACACAAAAACTCTAATATGTTGTTAGATGCTCAAGTTTCTAAGTTTCACCGCAGGGAGAAAAGGAAATAGTCCCCAGTAATTGTGGTGATGGAGAGGCTCTCTAATAGCTCACCGAAATTAAAGAGGGTTGGAGCTTCAACTCCAATCACTGGGCTCAGTGTTTCATTAGTGGTAACAACAAAAGCTCTGCTCAATAGACAGTGTGTTAAGAACCTGTACAGATGTATCAGGGAAATTAATTAAGGCCTGACAATGACTTTAATGGGAATTGCTTATTTCTTCCAAATAAAGAGGCTATTAGAAGAGGAAGGAATAATATCAGGCCATCCAGGGGGCTCACCTTTTTTATGCCACCCCCTTTCTCCAGGAGATCTAAATGATCACCTAAAGGAGAAACTCCTATCTTATTAAGGGTTGATAAAATAATAATACCAGCTTGCATTTGACTAGCACCTTATGCAGAATGTTTCTTTTGTTGTTTGGTCATGTCCAACTCTTCAGACCTCTTTGGGGTTTTCTTGGCAAAGAGACTGGAATGGTTTTGGCTTTCCCTTCTCCAGCTCCTTTTACAGATGAGGAAACTGAGGTAAACAGGGTTAAGTGACTTGCCCAGGGTCCTACAGCTAGGAAGTGTCTGAGGCCAGATTTGAACTCAATAAGATGAGTCTTCTTGACTCCAGGCCTATAATTCTATGCACTGTTCCACCTACCAGGCCTTGAATGTTTCTATATCATCATCATCATCATCAATATTAATTTGACTTTCACTGTGGGGTTGGACATTGTGCTGGGTACTAGGGAGACCATGATCCTCAAAACCATCTTTTAAAGTAGGTGAGGAAAAGTGATATTATCTGGATATGATAGAGTGGGGGAGGAGGATTATACTTGTAATTTTATCTAGTGGGAACCTCACCTTAACTCATCTGCAACTCAAGGTCCTGAGAGACTGGGATGGAGCATTGTTGGGAGGTTAAATGACTGAGTTTATAGAGTGTAAGTAAGGGCTGACTGACGCCAGGAATCGACCTGTGTCTAAGGCTGGTCCCTGTCCACTACAGACACACCACAGCTCACTCTCCTCTGGATATGTTAGGACATATTTTGGTTTAGTGTTATTGTGCATATATATATATATATATATATATATATATATATATATATATAGTGATTGGGCCATCCATATATGGCTGTGATGCAGTTGCATGGCTGGTATAAACTGTGGTTTTATGGTTAGGATATGATATGGTATTATATGGCTAGACTGCTATGGAATTATGATTAGGTGGTGCTATTATCTCGAATCAGTCTTTGAATGAGCTATGACTAGGCAATGATGTTTGGATAGGATATGATGTGGCAGTTAACAGATGCAAATGGATTTCTCAGAGCCACTCTCCAAATAGCTAGGGCTCTGATAACCTAGCACTGGGACCACTTGCTACTGCCTGTGACTACCATTACCTTTAAGATGCCTTAATGCAACGTCTGGTTTGTTGAATAAATTCAAGTATGGGGACGCCCCTCAGAATCTAAGCCCTCCTACTTCCCAACTCAAACGCACTCTCCCAGCCCTCAGTCTCCCCCTTGCTCCAATTCCCTCTCCCCATTAACTTCCTTTTCCCCTTCCCCCATCCTCTCTTCTTCCCTCCCCATACTCCTCGCTCTGCTGAATCCCCTTGCCTTTCTCTCCTCTCCTTTTCCCTTATACTCTCTCTCCTTCTACCTTCTCCCCTCTTCTTTGCTTTCATCTCCCCTTTCCTCCCGGGGGAGGTCTAATTCAAAGTTTAAAAAAGCCATGTCTCCTTCTTCCCACACGCCCCTCCCTGCCCTCTGCAGTCGCTGATTTTTGCCGTCCTGTCTGATTTGCTGTCTGCCCTCCTGCCTCTTAGGAGAGCTCTCTACTTTGGCTGGGAAGACCAGACAAAAATGAGAGTAGTTGTCTCTGATTAAAGGTGGGGGTGGGGTCAAGCTAGGGCTTCTATGTGTGTGCCCCCCAGACTCAGGAGTTCCTTGAATTCCAAAGCCCACCCTCGGAAATCCATCTCGCTGCTGCTTTTTTAAATCACGCACACCACACATCCCCGCCGTGCTCCAGTAAGCGCGCGTGTGTGCGTGTGTGTGCGCGTGTATGTGTGCGTGTGCCAGCTCGCGTGACTTTAGGAAGAGGCAAAATTGTCGTCCCCCCCCCCCCTTCAGAGTGTCAATTAGCTCCATCTATCTCGGAAATGCGAGCGCCTCCAAGCTTTCCCGGCGCCGCCGCCTCCCTCCCGCTCCACCTCCAGCCCGTGAGTCAGTCTCGCCCGCTGACGGCCGCCCGCGTGGCGCAGGGGCCCGGGCCAGAACCCCCTCCTTTCTCCCCGCCCCCGGGGGGCGGCTGCTGCTCCTCGCTCGCTCGGCAGCCCCCTCCCCGATCTCCCACCCCAGTCGAGCCAGGGCACTGCCGGCCCCGCCGGGAACAAAGGCGGAGGGAGGGGAAGGAGTCTCCGGGCTCGCTGGGAACAATGAGCTGCGGGTTCCCCGGGGACCGCGGCGGAGGCGGCGGCGGCGGCTGCGAGCCGGGGCGTGCGGATCGGGATCGCCGGGGCCGAGGAAGGCGCCACCGCTAGGATGCGCGCCCGCCCGGGGCGGGTGGATCGGGGGGCCGGCGGCTGGGGGCTGCGGGAGCCCCCGGTGCAGGGCCGACGGGAGCCCCGGGGGGCGGCAGGAGCTGCGCGACCCACGTGCGACTGGCTCCCCACCTCCGATTGATCCCAGGCGGGCAATAAAGATTAACCCCGAGCTGGAGCCGTGGGACTGCGAAGCATCCTTTTTGGAGGCACAAACCGCAAGCTTCTGCCAGTCGGTTCTTTCTGGGAAGAGAACAGGTGGCGTGTGAGGCACAGATAGACACCGAGGTGGCGGCTCCGGTGACCCAGCCAAGCAGGGACTGTCTCCGTCACCGCGTGGCCGGGCCCTGCCCCAGGGATCGAGGATTCCTGGGCTGCCAGCAGGAAGTGCCACCACCTCTGCCTCCACGGTCGGGTGGGGCGGACACCTGGCTGCTGTGTCTTCAGCCCCAGGGAAGGTGGCCCTCTCCGGCTCCTTGTGCCCCTCTGCCTGCACGGGGACACGTTTCTCTACCGAGAGGGAGGAAAATTACACAGATATAGATCTGTACCTGTGCGTACATGCCTCCTGCTTGTGTATGTATGCATGCCTCCTTTATGTATGTGTGTGCATGCACGTGTAGAGGGGTGTGCCCTCAGGGTTATCCCAGGGTTCTGGCTCTTAACTTTGTCTTTGGCTGTGGGATTCTCACCCAAAATGCAGGTGCTTTATTCAATAATCATAATTACAGCTGGATCTGATTTGGTTGTATGGGGAGGGGGAGGGATGGGACTGAGAAAGGGATATTTTTCTACCTAGAAAAAGCAAGGCTTACAACACCTGTGGCTTGGTGGAACACTGGGACCTATCAGTGCTGCTGTTTGAATTTTGTTGTGTAAGCCCCTTACAGAATTCCCAGATGACCTGGGGTTCATAACCTCCCTCCTGTTTCTCCCATGCCTTCCCGAGGGTTTTGCTGTTTAAGCAGCCGCCTCCTTCCTCTCCAGGAGCAACTTCAAGCAAAGCTTTGAATGTGATGCTCCTTAGACTGGTGGCTGAGCTCCCGAACTAGCCTTGGGTTTGGCTTCCCTCCTCACGAGGGCAAACGGGTATTACCTTGGGAGCCTAGGTGCTGCATTTTGAAATGGACCCCTAGCCTGGCTGCAACTGACTAAAATGGAAATCCAGAGTGTTTCGGGAATTGTGTATTGGGGTGACTCGAGTTTGTAGGGAGAAAGGACTTTGGAGATGAAGGAGGTGAGAAGTCAGATTGTTGTTAATTTATGTTACTGAGATGGTTGTGGAACCAGATGTCTGCCATCTCTACCCAATTTGGAGAAAAATAATTATCCAAGAAATCTCTCTGCTTTAGGACCCCTTTTATACTCATTGACAGTTATATATTATATTCCATGATTTGTCAAAAAAAAAAAAGGTTTTTTAGAGAGGAACATCATTTGCTCTGCCTGACTACTGAGCCTTTGTCCCTTCTACCCTTCACCCTACCCAGTTAAAAAGGTATTAACTAACCAGGTTCCCAATATCCAGACGGTCTTTTCAGAACCAGAAAAAAGTCAGCAGTGTTTGCTGTAGCTGCTTAGGGTCAGTGAGCAGGAAGTAAGTGTACCAAGTTTCCAGACCATGATTTTCTCATAATTTTCCATCCCAAATCCTCACTTCAGTTCATAGATTTCTGGTCAGAAGAGACCAGATTAAAGATGATTAGTGGTCCTCAAAGTATGGTGTAGGGCCCCCCCCAGGACCCTTTTAAGGGGTCCACAAGGTCATAACTACTTTCATAATAATAATAAAATATTTTAATTGCTAATAAAATAAATATAAACCACATAAACAAAAACCTTGGGAGGAGGGCCTTTAATGATTTTTAAGATTATAAAGGGGCCCTGAGATCAAAAAGTTCAAGAACTGCTATCTAGACCAATCCCTATTACTTAAGAAGGAAATTGAGTCCCAAAGAAGGGAAAAAAGGATCACAGTTTTAAGAAGTGGCATTTCCAGGGTTAGAACCCAGGCCCTCGTGTCCTTTCCACTATACTAAGCTGCCTGTTTCAGGTGGTAAGCTTAACATTAGGAGAGGAAAGGAAAGAATTGTGTCTGCCCCAGAAAGCCAGGTCCCAGAAGAATGTGAGCTTGGTGGGGGTAGGGGGTAGAGCAGACAACAGCTTTTGTCTTTTGCTAAATGCTTACTGATTGATAGCTTAATCCAGTAGTAGGCTTCAGATGCTTCTTCAGCTCTAGAAAGTCAAGTTGAAAAACTGGTCCATCCTGGCTGCAGTGACCAGCATGGTTACAGGCTTGTATCCTCGTGGACAGATGGATTATGCCCCCAGCTGGACTGTCCTGAAAAGAGTGGGTTTACTGTTCCTTTGAGGTCCCCAGGGAAATTGATTGGTTCTGGTCTAAGAACAGGAAAACTGAGACCTAGAGAGGAGACCCATCTAACATCATACCTATCTAATCACAGTACATGTGGATCTTGAATGAGAGATAGGAGTAACTACGAAAATGCAGGATTTTATAAGGCACTGACCTCGAATTGAGATGGCAGGATCCTTGTTTCCTTGGGTTTCCAGAGGGGTAAGGCACTTGGTTACAGTCACTTTGTTGTTATCTATCATGCTCTCTCCTGCCTTCCCCAAAGCCTTTCTCCCTTCTTTCAGACAATCCAGATATCACCCATTCCTCAAGATCCACCTCTCCCATGAAGCCTTCTTTAAACCAGTCATCTGTCTCTCTCTGTCTATCCTCTAAGCTCTTAGCATTTGCATTTGGTGTCTACCATCTACTGCCAAATAATAACTCTTAGTATCTTTCCAAGGACAAAAAGCCAGGGGTCATATTTTGGAGTTCTCAATAAGACAGGGCCCACAAGGGCTAGGTTCTCTATTCACACTGAATTGTGCCCTGGTCATATTTCATCTGGAGCACTGTGTTCATGGAAGGACACTGACCAACTGGATGCCCAGAGGTTGGCAACCAGCATGGTGAAGGGCCCAGTGATTAATTCCATACAAAAGTAGGTTGAAGGAAGTAGGAATGGTTAGCCTGGAGAAGAAGAGATGTTAGGGGAGATGTGATAGCTTAGCAAGCCTCAAAGGGCAGTATTGGACTTAATTGGCTTGCCACCAGAGAGCAGAGTTAGGAGTGGTGAATTTGAAGTTGTGGAGAGCCACATTGTCAGTGGATGTTGGAGGAAAACTTCTTAGCAATTAGTGGAACTAACTAGGAAATAGATACAATCTCTCTCCATCGATGGTGGTTTCCCTCGTACTTAATATTTTCAGGAAGAGTTGGGTGATGGTTTATCAAGGGTCCGAAGAAGGGATTCCTCTCCAGGTTGAACTCAGGTACCAACACTGATGTTTGAACTAGACAGACTATGATTTTGTGATATTTTTCAAATGACCCTAACCAAATATAAATGAGACATTCTATTTTTCATCTGAAGGAAGAATCTTTCTAAAATGCTCTCTTTCTTAGTCACCTGATCCCCATTCAAATTTCCTGCAAAGGGTGAGCTAACCCTTCTCCCCCTATACCGGGTCTTAGTGGGGGCCTTCATACTGTAGTTGAGTGACTGACCCAGATAACTTAAACTAAGGATGGTAATCTGTTTGGTGTTTATATTTAGCTCACCTCATTGCTGTCCAAAAATCTTTTAATCAGATTAGTAGACTTTCAGGTGGTCTGGTGCAGGTTTTCTCCTCTTTTGGGGATCTACTGTAGTGACATCAGTTCCCGTGTTTCTGGTGGGGAAGCATGTATAAAGTCTTCCGGTTTCTATCTACCTAGCTCCTCTCTCTGGAGTCTTGGCAGATATAATTCTCCATCCTCCTCCTCTTCATCCATTGCAAACTATTATTTCCTTCCATATCAAGGACAAAGGCCAAGAATACAAAGCTCTCCAAAACACTGTCCCTGCCCTCAAGGGTAATCTAGATATATAGACCGAAAAAATGATTAGCTAAACAAGGCAGCATATGCTGAGTGCCTGATGAATGGTACAAATGAGAATTGGGCTAGGCCTTGAAGGAGTGGTAATATTTCACTAATCAGTAAGCATTTATTAAGTGCCTGATATGTTTGAGGTGCTGTGGTAGGCTCTGGGGTTATAAAGGCAGAACATTACCTCAAGAGAGCTTACATTCTATGTCAGGGCAACAACAGTTAGTCAAATGGATACAAAGTATTTACAAGGTAATTTCCCTGGAGGAAGGCACTAGCACCTGAGAGATCAGGAAAAAAGGAATGAATGAATGAATGAATGAAAACATCGAACATTTACTATGTATTAAGGACAGTGTTCTGTGCTAAAAACACAAGTACAAAAGCAAATGTAATCTCTGCCTTTCAAGAGCTTACATTATAGTAATGGTGATTACATCCCCATGCAAAAGGGAACGATGGCCAGGGGGAGCACTTTGTTCTGAAAAGTGACCCTCACAAGGTCCCTACAAGATCATGGGGGCCATTGGAGGAATGTATTGACAAGCCATCTAGGAACAATGCCAGAGTTGATGGGATTGTGGTTTGTGGTTCCAGAACTGGGCAGAGGGGATGGTAGGATATACCCATGGTGGGAAGGAGTGGTCTGCCAGGAGATGTCCATAACAGAGTATGGTAGCTGGAACTTTCCTGAAATAGTGGTCCAGGCAGTTACAAGGGGAGTGGAGCAGGAGTCCTCAGGTTGGAAGCAGAGCTTGAAGTAAGCCTTGAGGGAAGTTTGGATTTCCAAAAGGAAAGAGAATATTCTAAGGGGCAACCAGGTGGCTCAGTGAGTAAGAGCACGGGCCCCAGTGTCGGGATGACCTGGGGATCAAATCCAGGCTCTGATACTTAGCACCACACCCAGAAATAACTGGCCGTGTGACCTTGAGCAAGTTACTTAACCCCAGTTGCTTTAAAAAAAAAAGAGAGAATATGCTAAACTTGAGAAGAGTGCCTGTGTAATTTATGTGAGGAACAGAAAGAAGGCCCCTTTGCTTGGATCATAAAATGTGTGAAGGACAATAATGTATAATGAGGCTGGAAAGAAGGTGGGTAAGAACTAAATAAGCAGAGGTCAGAGTGTTCATGGGCTTGTGTAGGGAATAATTTTGAAGATAGAGGTGAAGGATAGATTGTGGAAGACCTGGATGAAGAGGTTGGATTTGATTCTGAAGGTATCTGGGAGCAAATGAAGATTCTTGGCTAGGAAGGAAAAATGGGATTGTAGCAAGAAGCATTTAAGGAAAATTAATCTGGCGCAATATGTATCATGAATAGGAGGGGTGAGCTATTAAGGGCAGGGAAACCAAGAGCTTCTGTATCCTAGGTGTAGAATGAAGAGGGCATGATCTGGGAGGTGGGGAGCAAAGGAGGGGATGGCAGGGGAAATGGAATTGAGGTTAAAATATTCACCTTTGACTAGAGGGAGAAAGCTCTCACTGCCCCTTAATCCCTGGGAAATAGAATCAATGCACACTAAGAGGTGGGCATCACACAGGTGTTTACTATATGGGAAAATGGGTATATGTTGAATTATGAGAGTGGGGAAGAGCAGATCTGACCAGGTCCTTTGGCTTGTATAGGAAAGAAGTGGGAGGTAAATAGTGGAAATATAGATAGCAATCCAATTATGAAGATTCTTGAATGCCAGGTCACAGGATTTTGGTTTCTCCTGAAGGCAGCAGGGTGCCCTTGGAAGTTCATGAGCAGAGCATCAACCAAGATGAAAACGGTTTTTAAAAGATTAGTCCTTTGGCCCCTCTGAACCTCAGTTTCCTTCATTGTAAATTGAGGGAGGGGAGGTGTCAGACTTTTGGTTTTTTAAATAAATTTTTATGGATATCTTTTGTTTTTACATCACCTCTTTCCCACTGTTGACAAGATGCTTTCTAAGGACACTTTATCTCCAATTCTCTACAATTTTATATTATTTCCACTGTCCTTGACACAACCACTTGGCTGCCAAACCCCTGGCTTTATGTAGCAGGTACCAGTTCTTGCTTGTTTAGGCAATGAATCAAGAGCCAGGGAGCTAGTTTAGATCACCGTTGGAGAAAATCCTAGGGACTCTGGCTGACTTAAGGGCCCTCCTCTCCCAGTGGCTTCTGTGGAATAGCTAGTACCCAGATTTTTCAGGGGAGAGAGTCAGAGAGGAAAAAACGAAGACAACAGGTTTCATTATGCTTGCTGAGTTTTAGCCAGTGTTCTCATATGTAGCTTAACCCACCACTATGCCCCTCTCTCCCCTAATAGTCTTGGAATTACATCCAGGGGTGAATGACTTTATTCTTCTCTCTTGAAGCAAGGATTAAGGTCATATTCCCACCAGCAGCTCATCTCCTTGCCCACATCATGGCAGGGCCTGTGTTACATTCTAGACTTCAGGTCTCTATGGAGATGGACTCCACAGCCCCAGGTTCAGGCTCTGTACTTGGGAGTGAGCCCCTGCTACCCAAGATACCCTGAAGAACTGTCGCCCCCCCATATCTCTGTTTCCTCCTACAGTGATGGGTCGTTCCCCTATGACTCTGTTCCTTGGCAGCAGAACACCAACCAGCCACCAGGATCCCTTTCCGTGGTCACTACTGTTTGGGGAGTGACTAACACGTCCCAGAGCCAGGTAAGAGTTTGACTCTTGTCCCTCCCTTGATTCTTCCTTCACCCTTCACAGTTACGAAAATTCCTTAGTTAATATCCTTTCATTCCAAGGGGCTTGGAATGCCATCCTCAGGCTATCAGGATGTGATCTAACTAGGAAATACTTTGGTTTAAGTACATTCAAGTATTCTTTAATTCAACCAGGAATCAGCACTGGGGAAACCTTTTCCCCTTATCAGAGCCTGCCCCTGTTTGCCCTCCATTGAGGAAGGATTCATTCCAGAGGGAAGGGTGATCTTCAGTTACACTGTGGATTGGGTCTAGAGCACTTCACATTGATTTGTTATGACAAGGGTGGTGGTCTCATAGATGTTAGTCCCTTACCCCAAATGAAACTCACTTTGGCTACATGAGAAGCATGGCATCCAATTTGTCATGGACCATATGAAGCACTGGATGAACTAAGAGAACATGCTTTGGAAGACCTTCTTGGACTAATCTGTCCATGGATTGACTGCTGCAAAATCAAGTGACTTAAACCTCTGTGAATGAGCATATCCTATCCTGTTCTACATACTAATCTTTCCACCATCCCTGCCTCACCTTCTCTTCTCTTGATCAGTCACCCAGTCTTTACTGAGCACCTACTGTTTGCTCATTCTTATGCTGGGCACTGTGGAGAAATACAGAAGTATAAACCACAGTCCCTTCCCTTGAGGACTTTTAAGAAGACAGAATTAGTGTAGGAACATTGGACATGCCACGCAGGGTTGGGCCCAGGACTCTGTCCTCAACAGCAGCTTTGATGGAGGGCTCCACTGTCCTCCTCAACATCAGCTGCTAGTTTAGAGAAGTCTCGCCTCCTCTCAGTAGCCATTCATGGCTCCGTCATTCAGAAATGGGTCTGAACTCTCTGGGAATACATTTCTGTCTCCTTGAGAGGAATGAGCTCATTAAGTTTGTGGTCTGCTGTGCGGAAACAAAAAAACGACCAAACCCTTCATTTGATTTGTTCTATGTATACCTTACTTGAGTTTCAAAGAAGACCTCTTCCTGCCCATCTTTTGGGATCTGCTGACTACCATATCCACAGTTCTATAGGTTTCAAACATATCTTCTCTGAGCCTTCAGTTATTTAGACTAACAAGTCCTCATCTTCAGCCTGTCCTCTCAGTTATTCAGGGCACAGCATAAGGCATAATCTAATACTTCTTCCCTCCTTTTCCTCCTCCCCTGGGCATTCTTCCTTCTTCCTTCCCTCTTGTGTTCCCTCATCATTTCTCAACCTTCCCTCTTTTGGTTACCAGTATGACCATTATTTTTCTTCACAGGTCCTAGGAAACCCCATGGCCAATGCCAACAATCCTATGAATCCCGGCGGAAACCCCATGGCATCTGGAATGACGACCAGCAACCCTGGCATCAACTCCCCCCAGTTTGCTGGGCAGCAGCAGCAGTTCTCAGCCAAGGCGGGCTCCACTCAGCCCTACATCCAGCAGGGGATGTATGGGCGGCCCAACTACGCGGGCAGTGGAGGGTTCGGGGGCAGGTGAGAAGAACAGGGGACCCTGAAGGCCAGTGCATAAGCTAGACCAGACATTTATGCTTGGGTTTGGTGGCCTTACAGAAGCGACATGCCAAGCAATCATATGCCCACTTTCATTTAGAGTTTGTCACAGTAGTAGTAATTTGCTTCCTGTCCTTAAAAATCATTATTGACCATGAACCAATATACATATGTTAGCCCAGAGGAGGGAAAATTGAAATGTCATGCAAGTATTTCTCGAGAGAAGACAATAAGACCTGGATGAAGGCCTAGATGGCCTTATCAAAACTTCAGATTGTGTCAGTCTGATGGGAATAGTTGAACTATTGGATAACAGAATCCAGATCTGAAGATATCTTGGTAGATTAGAATAATGAGTTGTATCTAATATAAGGACATTTAATAAGGGATAGGTATAAAGTTCTATACTTGGGTTTAAAAAAATCAACTTCATAAATACAACATGGGGGAGGTGTGGACAAAATAGCAGTTATCAAAAAAAAAGATCAGTTCTTTAGTCGTTTTTCAGTCAACTCTTCATGACTACATTTGGGATTTTCTTGACAAAGATTCCGAAGTGGTTTGTCATTTCCTTCTCTAGCTCATGTTACAGATAAGGAAACTGAGGTAAACAAGGTTAAGTGACTTGCCCAGGGTCACACCGCTAGTAAGTGACTGAGGCTGGATTTGAACTCAGATCTCCCTGATTCCAGGGCCAGTGCTTAACCAGATATGTCAACTATGTGACATGAAGTAAAAAAAGAGCTAACAAAATAATTAAAGACATTAATAGAAGAATAGTATCCAAAGCAAGGATGGTTCTAGGCCCTCCGTACTCTGCCCTGGTCAGCCTGTGTCTGGAATATTTTGTCCATTTATGGACTGGTGTCCATAAGGAAGGACATCAGCAATCTGGAGCAGGTCCAACAGAGGGCAACCAGGATGAGGAAGAGACTGGACACTCACCTGGATGCCAGATGAGAATTGGTGAAGGAATTGGGAGAAAAGAAAACTTGGGGTTGTAGAAGACATGATAGTGGTCTTAGAGAATTCAGAGGGATGGCATGGAAGAAGTAGATTTATTTCTCTTGGTACCAGAAGGCACAACCAGAAGCAACCAGGTGGAAGTTGGAGAGGAGAGGATTTTGTCTATCTCTGAGGGATAAGTTCTTAAAAATTGGAACCGTTTTAAAATGGGATGGGATATGAGCTAGTGAGTGTCTATTACTGGAAATCTCTAAGTAGAGACTGGATGATACCTTATCAGGGATGTTGCCAAGGGTACAGGGTAGAGCAGGTGATCTTCTCGATCTCTCCTAGCTTTAGGATTCTGTGATGAAAATTCTGATGTGACTTCTGATTTGAAGAATTAGGAACAAGGTTTGCTTGTGGAAAAATCTCAGAACTTTCAGAGAGCCTGTGGTTTCAGAGCAGAGAAAGAAATGAAGAAGCTGGGAAAGGCAGGGACATCTTAAGGGGAAGTTTCTCCAGGCTAGAGGAAGCAAATGGTTGTTTGTTTATTTTTTTCCTGGCCATCATTCCCTTACATGTGTGACTTTCCCTATTAGAATGTAAGCTCCTTGGGGGCAGGGACTGTCTTTGGCTTTGTATTTGTTATCTCTAGAGCATAGCATAGTGTGTGGCATGTAATAGGTGCTTCATAAATGTATTTTTCCCCCATTCATCAATCATTCCTTTGGTGTGGTAGACCTTCAAGCCAACACTCTACCCATTCTAGGGTATGGTGACAGCTCCTAGAAGGGATGGAGCTGATGTTTCTAACTCATCCCCACTGTGTATATTTTTAGACCTTTTCATTTTATGAGTTGGATAGGCTATAGAAGTGACACCATGATCTCAACATACCACGTTTTGTTGGTGTGCCAGGAGTGGACCTTAGGAAGCCTGACTCTGCCTTGGATTCTTTCAGTACCCTGAGCCCATAGAGCCAGTCAACCTATCTCATTGCCTGTATGAGCATAGGCTTATAGTTAGAGATATTTAATTTAGCCCTTTGATTTATATATGATAGCATGGAGAGGGAGAGGTTACAGGACTTTACCAAGATCACACAGGCAGTAATTAGCATAAAAGACGCCTTTCTTCTCACCTTAGGTCAACCAGGAAGTTCCTGGTCAATAATCATTGTTTTTTTTTTCAAAATTAACAAAGTTTTATTTACAGATTAATGAACACCAAAGGATTAGCTTCTTGGCCTTCCTCCTGCCCCACCCCCAACCTATACACATACACTCACATACCAAGTGTATAATCCTTCTTATGACGTATACAATTTCTGTGACTTACAGTATTCTTATGAAGAGTACTTTAGTAAAGGGAGGGAAGGAAAGGCAGAGCCTGGAGTTCCCTCTCACTTTCTGCCCTCTAACACCTGCAGTTCCTCTGAAGTCCAGCAGTGAGAGGGCAGTCCTCATAGGTCACTATCTAAGATGTCTTTTTTGAAGACAGAGTATTACTGGGAAACTTTCATTCTATCCCTAGTTCTTTGATTCCAAATAGAACTCCCTGCCCACCCACCCCAGCACACTGGTGTTTGATTCCTTTTATATCAGACAATTGATGGACTTAAAAAATATCTTAGGACACACATCCTGCCCTTATAGACAGGATGTCTAGTATGATACCAGCAGCTTACATGTATATATAGCCCCGTGCTGATTACAATGCACTTTTCCCACAACCTTGTCCAGTAGGTAATGTAAGCAATTGCCATATTTTATAAACAAGGAAACTGACTCTGAAGTTAAATGAATTTCCTATGTCTACACAGCTAGGAAGTGTTAAATCTGGGATTCAGACCCAGGTATTCGAATTCTGAATCCCATCTTCTTTCCACCAGGACTATTAGCACATTGGTTATGACTGTACCATAGGTTACATCTTGTGTCTTGAAATATAATTGCAGTACATTAATAGTTGACCACATCAGTACATCAAGAGCTGGTGATTTTGTGACTATAGGAACTCCCATTGTGAAAACTCTATTCACTAAAGCAAATTAAAATCGTCCTATAATTTATACTCTCAAATACTTGTCAGAAGATAGAGAAGGTATGTGATATTTGCCCATGGTCACAAAGGCAGTGAGTGTCAAAGGTAAGGTTTGTACCCAGATCTTCCCGGCTCTGTGCCCAGCTCTATCCACATCGCCTCTTCAAAACGTTTGTTTTTAAAAGACTAGACAGAACTCAATAAATAGTATAGCATGGTTCTTTCTTACAGTGTGCTCCAGGAAGCATAAATGGGAAGGGGTTTATAGGCTCATGGGCTCATAGTTTTAGAGCCAGTGAGATCTTTAAAGGCCATCTAATATAGCCCTCTTTTATTGGTAGGGAAAACGAGGCCCAGAGATGTTAAGGGAATTTGCCCAAGATCACACAAGTATAAAGTATCAGAGCCGGGAGTCAAATCCTAGAGGCAGCTTAAAAGAGCAGTGGGTGTGGAGTCAGGAAGACTTGAGTTCAAATCCAGCCTCAGATACTTCCTAGCTGTGTGACCCTGGGCAGGTCACCTCTGTTTGCCTCAGTTTCCTCAATTGTAAAATGAAGATAATAATAGCACCTACTGCCCAGGGTTATTGTGGGAATCACATGAGACAGTATCTGTAAAACGCTTAGCACAGTGCCTAGCACAGAGAAGGCATTTAAAAGATGTTTGGCCCTTTGGCCCTTTCTCTGCCTTCACTTTTGTCTATGAGGCCAGTGCCCATTTCAATACCCTGTACTACCTCTGGGATTTGTGAATTGAAGTAAAACAAAGTCTGTGACTTCTAGTCTTCTAACACTCCAAGTAACATTATGTCCACCCCAGAATGGCTCCCTTCCATCCCTTGTACCAAGGGGAATTTAAACAAGTGTCTCCACATCTGAGTCAACCTTGCCCTGGCCTAACTCCGGCCCCACCCATCCTCAGGTTGGTTTCCAAGCAAGTTTTTTCCCCTTTTGCCAGCTGTGTTTAACTCTTTCTTTCTTCTCACCCTGGCAGTTACCCTGGTGGTCCCAATGCCCCTGCGGGCATGGGGATCCCTCCTCACACCCGGCCACCCGCAGACTTCACTCAGCCAGCAGCAGCTGCAGCGGCCGCTGCAGTGGCAGCAGCGGCCGCTACGGCCACAGCCACCGCCACTGCCACGGTAGCAGCTCTCCAGGAGACCCAGAACAAGGACATGAACCAGTATGGACCGGTAAGGGTCTCTGTCTCCCCGACCCTTTTTTGTCCTTAAGAGCACAGTACAGGGATCAGGGGGCATTCAGGAGAGCACCAAATGCATATGTGTGTGTATATTCTGTGTATGTTTGGGCTGTATTTCTGTGTATCCACATTACTGGCTCTGTCTTCACCGTGTTATGGCATATTTGGTGGGGGGGGGGGTGGGGGAGGCCACCTTCTCATCCCACTTGTTCCCTGCGAGCTCCAGCCCAGGCCTTTGTCTCTGCTTTCCTTCCTTCATTGTCTTTAGGCCCTGGTTTAAGGTGCAAGAAGAGGGGAATACAGAAGGGACAAATAGAGTGTTCAAAGGGAGGGAGCGTGTACCAGACAAACTTTACTCAGAAAGAGTGTGGAAGGGGAAGGGAGTCCAGATTTGCAGCTGAAACAAGCTTTGTGGATTTTCTGTGCTCTCCCATTGACTGAGGATCAAGAACAGGCCCAGCTTTGGCCCTGAGGAAAGGGGGCCTTGAGCTTGTCTCTTAGCTGGACGGCCCATCTTCATTCTCTGCAGTATAGTCTGCTCCTGGCTCATCTGTCCATGCCTCGGACCAGTGGCCTGCCTCCATCCTCTCATGTGCATCACCCATGTACCCTCCCTGGATTCCACTGTTCTCCCCCTCCCCTCCGCCATCCCCGCTTGCCTGCCCCAGAGAATGCTGCCTGTGCATGGGGGCGACCAGCTCTTTCATCTCCACTGCTGGGGCTCTTCCCATTCCTCTCTGGGGACTTTGGAGAGGGGGCTGGGATGCCCAGAGCATGATAGGACTGTTCTCCCTTTACCTTGGTAACTCTCCACCTTTCTTTGACCTCAGAGACCTGGGAAAGGGATGGCAGTGACTCAGGAAAACGCACCCCATCTCTCCTCCCCCCTCATCCCTCAGCTTCCTTCCCCTTCATCCATCCCTCCCTCCCTCCCTCACACTTTCAATGCATGTCACATTTTATCCTTTTTTTCTTCTTCTTCTTCTTCTCCCGTTGAAGGTCTGTTCCTCTTTCCAGATGGGTCCGACTCAGGCGTACAACAGCCAGTTCATGAACCAGCCCGGGCCCCGAGGGCCTGCCTCCATGGGTGGGACCATGAATCCCACCAATATGCCTGCTGGCATGACACCTACCAATATGAGTGGCCCCCCCATGGGCATGAACCAGCCCCGGCCTCCTGGGATCAGCCCCTTCAGCACACACGGACAGAGAATGCCGCAGCAGGCCTACCCAGGTCCCCGACCCCAGTCTCTTCCCATCCAGAGCATAAAGAGACCGTACCCAGGAGAAGTGAGTGACCTTGGAGCAAGAGAAGGGAGGGAACAAGGCTGATGATGCAGGATGAGCACGGGGAGTTTTGCTTGTGCCGGGCACATGACTTTTGTGGCCCCAGAGATGGGCAGAAATAAGAATAAAAGTCAGGAGACTTGAATTCTAGACTGAGCTCTGATGCCCACTAGCTATGAGACCTTGGCTAAATCACTTAGCTTTTCTGAGCCTCAGTTTTCTACCCTGTAAAATGGGGGTAATGATGCTTCACTTCCCTAATTTACATTGCTGTTACAAAAGTCAGATGACCTTAAGGGCTTTGAAAAGTACAGACTGCCTTACAGATGTAAGGGATTGTTAATGTGGTATATCAGAAACAGGGATGGTAGCTCCTTGGGAGATGGGACTTGGAGGATGAGTAGAATCATTATTATCTTAAAGTGGTTGTTAGATAACAAATTGGCCACAAATCAGGTAGCTAGATGGTGAAGTGGAGAGTGTTGTACTTGAAGTCAAGAAGGTCTGAGTTCCAGTCATTACCATTATATTATACATTAGCTGTGTAACCCAGAGCAAATCACTTAAACTCTCCCAGGCTCTGTTTCCTTAACTGTAAAATGGTGCCAATAGTAATTAACACCATTGTTAAACGTGAATCAAAAGAAATACCACACAAAAAGCACTTTGTAAATCCCAGAAGGAGCACTCTACTAAGGCCAACTGTTATGACAAACAGCCCGATGTTGACATCGACCCCAAAAGGATTGTTTTTCATGAACTTCTAGTGACAAATAGGGACCTGCAGATTCACATTAATGTGAAATGTGGGCAGGAAATAGTCAAACACAAAACCACTTTGTAGGGAGGGCATAAGGCTTCGTGCCTCCCTGTTGGCCCTAAAATGCTGTGTCCCAAAGTGGGGGAAGTAAAGGAGGCATCAGGAGAGAGAAGGCCACTGAAGAAAGGGAAGCAGTTTCAAAATCCCCAGGCTCAGAAAGAGGAGTCCAGGCCATCAGGTTTTTTATCTTCCTCTTTGTCCTCAGAGCTTAGCGCAGAGCCGGGCACATAGGAGCTTCACAAATGCCTCCCGTTCCCATCAGCACCTTTGCCGATTCCACAGACTCAGTGCCACCACCAGAGAAGGCATTAGTCTGCGGCCCTTTTCTTTTGAGTGCCCCAGATTCGTTGCATAGCTGCTTACGTCCCCAGAGCTTTGTGGGATCGCTTCCTTCCCCCTTCCCCTCTCATCTTCTCTGAGCCCACTGTTGTTTGAGCCCAGACATGTCTCCTTGCCCAGCTCCTCAGGAACAAACCAGCTGTAAGAAAGGCGGCGGAGGACAATAGCCAAGGAGTGGTGTCTGCCGTAATTAGCCTGATGTGAACTCAGGAGGTGCCACCAAATGACTTACCAGTTTTCGGCTGCCAGGCCAGGGGGGCTGGTGGTGACTGATTATTTTTAATAAATTAATCATTGTCTTCATTAAACTGCACTTCATGGCTATTAAAGGCTTGATATAGACAGATCATTCTCTGCTTCCCTCAGTATTCCCAGACTCAGCCTGTCTCACAACAGTGGCCCTTTTTGGGCAGTTTGTTAGCATGAAACAGAGTTGATTGGGACCTGAGAGGTCATCTAGTCCAACTCCCCAGCCCTATCAGGCATCGCCGAAGAATCTCTGACACCTCTGCTTGAACATTTCCAATGATGGGGAGCTCACCACCTACTCTGGCAGCCTATTCCGTTCCTGGAAAGCTCAAGTTATTTCAGAGTTCTTCCTTACATTGAGCCAAAATTAGCCTCTCTGGAATTTCTACTAATTAGACCTAGTTCTGGATCCATGTGCAATACATCTAATCTCTAATTTAAATGACATGGCGAGGTAAATAAGCATTTATGCAGCACCTACTGTGTACCAGACACTGTGCTAAGGCTTTCTACAAATATCTCATTTGATCCTTACAACAATTCTAGGGAATAAGTGCTTTTATTATCCCCATTTTACAGTTGAGGGAACTAAGGTAGATGGAAATCAAGTGACTTGCACAGTCACATATCTAATTAAGGAGCTGAGGTCTGAAGCTCAGGTCTGAAGCCCAGCAATCTATCTACTGCACCGCCTAGACGTTCAAAAAAAGACTGGCAAAGTCTCTTGAGTAGCACCCCCTCCCTATTCCCACAGTCTGTCCAATCCAGACACCCCAGCTTTCCTTCATACGATGTGGGCTCCATCCTGGCAGGGCCTGACTGCCAGTACTAAGGAAAAGTTACAGAAACCATCTTGCCCTTTGGCCCAGAATCCTCTCATTGGGCAGATAACCTGCAAGTGCCCTCAACAACAAACAGGCAAAGAGCCACTGCCCAGAAGTTTTCAGAGCAACAGAATTTGTCATGGAAAAGAACAGGAAACAAATGAAATTCCCAGCCATAGGGGAATGGTTCAGTGAAGAGAGGTCAGGGAATAAAATGCCAAACACAGCAAAGGCTGGCAGGTGTGAGACAGAAAGAAGACTGGAGGGAGCTAGGCGAATAGAAAACAGTAGAGACAGGAGAGGTTAATTAATTATTATTAATTAGATTTGTTGTTCAGTTGTGTCTGACTCTACATGATACCACAGGCATTTGTCCATGTGGTTTTCTTGGCAAAGATACTGGAGTGGTGTGCCATTCCCTTCTTCAGTGTGTCCCTGTTTTATAGATGAGGAACTGAGATAAATAGGAGGTACGTGACTTGCCCAGGGTCACATAGCTAGTGTCTGAGGTCATATTTGAACTCTGATCTTTCTGACTCCAGTCCCAGCTAGAGAACTATTCACTGAGCTACCTAGCTGCCCCATTAATTATTGATATATTGTTTATTACTATAAATAATAAGATAATATAAAACATAATGAATAATTATTCATTAATAACTGTGGCCATAAAGGGAGGAAAGAGTATAAGGAGAACAAAGAATCCTGGTGACGTTTTAGAGAGAAGCAATGACTGAAAAGTTTAGAGGTTTGGAGTTGAAATCATTCAGTCATGTAATTAAGTGTGAGCAGGTTTACTGTGTGTTTGGTTAAATTGAGGTTTAGCATTATTGATGATATGTATAATTGATGATATATTGCTTGCCTTCTCAGTGGGAGGAGATATGGGAGGGAGGAAGAGAATTTGAAACACAAAACTTAAAAAGAAAGGGATATTAAAAATAATGAATCAAAACAATGTTTTTTTTTAATAAATTTAAAGAGAGACAGAATTGCATAGTAGAAAAAGAGCTAGGGAAAATCTGGATTCAAAATCTCCTTTTAGAATTCCTGCTATGTATAATAATAATAATTATTATTATAGCTGATATTTCTAATATAGAGCTTTTATGGTTTTACACCTACCATTTTGCCCTGGGTGGGTCATTGAGTCTCTTAAACATTGCCCCATCCCTACCCCCAAGCAACTTTTTAAAACTCTAAATCATAGAACAGGAGCTCTTCTGCCTCGGTGGAGTGAAGTTCCTCACCAGGAGTTCTTGGCATTAATGAAATCCCAAGTCCAATCCAAAAGAAGCCCAGTATTCTTCAAAGTTCTTCCCATGTAGGAAGGGCTAAGCAAAATGGGACTCTCACTTCCCTTGCTGTGGACACAGCCCAAGGATTGGCCTTATCTGGGTCCACAACTCCATCCCACTCACTTGATTCTGTGGAAATCAATGACTGCATGTAATAATAACAATGTGCCAGCCCCACTTGGGCTAGGCAGCCCTGGGACCAGGCACTTGTGGGAAGAAGGTTTGCAAATTGCGCCCCCTGGAGATTACTGTCCACCAGAGAGACATTGTGTCTTCACTGTAACCTATGTGTGTCACTTTGTAACATTATAAGTAGCTCTATCCAAAGACAATAGGATCTTCTGTTCTTAAATATATCCTTTTAAAACCCTTGGCAGCTCCTTCCCCCCTCCCCCCCCCCATGTGCTAAGTGGAAGGATGGATAGAGGGCTAGCCTTGGGGTCCTGGGTTTGAATACCACCTCAGGTGCTCCCAACTCTGTGTTTGGGCCAGAACATTTAACTTCTCAGGTAAATTTCCTCATCTGTAAAATGGGGATAATCAGAACATTGACTGCCCAGGGCTGTTGTAAGCATAAAATGTGATAAAATACATAAAACATTTCTAAAACCATAAAAGCTCTATATGTTAAAGGTGAGCTATCATCGTCTTCATCAGGATTATTGTTGTTCCCAGTAGGGATTATAAATCATAGCCTTTGCTTTCAAGGAATATGAAATCTGGTGGGGAAGACAAGACTAACATAAGAAACAATTAGAGATCTTTAGTGGTACAGATAGGGACGTGCTGTGTGAGTTCAGAGGTGAGAAGCATTGGCTGGGAAGGCTTCAGGGGGAACATGGGACATGAGGGGGGTCGTCAGGAAGAAGCAGAATTGGCTTACTCATTCTTCTCAGGAGGAAACTAGCCTAGGTAAAGTGTGAAGCTGGGAATGAGGGTCTAGTATGCAGCAGGTGGCTATTCTGGCTTCTTTAGCATTGTCAAAGATGACACCAGGTCTTTGACAATCATTCTCTCCCTCTTTTCCCATCTCTTTTGGGGAACAGCCCAACTATGGAAACCAGCAATATGGACCAAATAGCCAGTTCCCAACCCAACCTGGTCAGTACCCGACCCCCAACCCTCCAAGACCTATCACGTCTCCCAACTATCCTGGGCAGCGGATGCCGAGCCAGCAGAGCACAGGGCAGTACCCACCCCCAACAGTCAGCATGGGGCAGTATTACAAGGTGAGTCTGACTCCTCATAACCTCCTGGGCCCAGGGAATTTTTGCACTACCCGGACCAGCAAGGCTCCTTATTCTTGCTTGTAGCTAGAGAGGTTTGGCAGACTGGTCATGCCAACTCCTGAGCAGAATCTTGGCCCTCCCATGATATGCCTGATGCTCTTTGGAAGCATGCCTAAGGCACCCCAACTTTATTGGCTCATTCAAGTGTCCTGGACAGCTTCTGTTCTCTTTCATTTGGGGCAACAGGCTGGCTTTGATATGTGCATTATATGGCTGCCATTTGTTGATTTTCAGGGAGCTAGGGCAGAGAACCATTTAACCCATCTTTTCTTGCCTTTTCTTCACCTCAAAAAAAAATATCCAGTAAAACTGTATCTAAGAGTTTTGAAGAATGGGTGACTAGAAAGAATGTGGGGAAGATCATGCAGAAAAACATCACCAACCTCCCCGCATTCTGGACTCCCCATTTCCATTATGTTTCTTCTACGGCATCAGTCAGTGAAGCTATGGTAGGCTAACCTCAGAGAGGGAAGATTCCTTAGCCAAGCTAGTTTTGTTCCTAGCTGTTGACAGGGCAGAAGGAACACCAGGATCCAAGCTCCTCAGACCCAGATAGATTTTATAACCGTCTGCCCCCAGCTTTGGACAGAGATGACACAGACCCCGTCCTTGCCCCCAAGAGGCTTGGCATGGCCTAAGGAATGGAAAGAGCAAGGGCCTTGAAGGCACAAGAGACCAGCTTCCAGTCCTAGCTCTGACTTATATTAGCTGTGTGAGCTTGAGAAATCATTTAACCCCTCTGAGCCTCAAGTTCCTCATCTTCCACATAGGGCTAATCCCATCCAGAGGGCCCACTCTTCCCAGAGCTGCTCACAGAGAAGCTCTCTGGAAACTTGAAGCTGCTCTGGAAAATCCCAAGTGCTCCCTCTCATTCTTCAGTGCCAGACCAGTGGGGGTCTGGTGGGGGGTGGGAGGTGGGAGGTGGAAGGGGAGCTGGAGGGGAATAAGGACTGAGCGGCTCATTCCATTTTACGATGTTTATTCACTTTCTGGTCGTTCTACTTTAACAGCCAGATCAGTTTAATGGACAGAATAACACCTTCTCGGGAGGCAGCTACAGTAATTATAGCCAAGGAAATGTTAACAGGGTAAGTGCTGATTTGGATAAGCATATATCCATACATGAGCTGAAGGAGGGTGGGGGGCAATACTTACTATGTGGGACAGAACCTTATGTTGGAGGGATAGGGATGGAATGAAACTTTTTGGAGTATACTTCCTTATAGAAATGAAAGAGAGAGTTGTGGGGTAAAGGAAGTGTGGTATGGAGGGGCTGGCTTCCAATTTCAGAAACTGACCAACATTTCCTCTCTGGGCTATTGCCCTGAGCATGGCCAGTAAAGGAGGAGTTTTTCTGGATCAACTTTAGGCTGAGAAAGAAAGAGAAAGACACAGAGAAAGAGAAAGGTTGTGTGTCCTTGCTACCAGAATAATACACGAATGATTTCTGTTTCTCTTCAGCCTTCCAGGCCAGTACCTGTGGCAAATTACCCTCACTCACCTGTTCCAGGAAACCCAACCCCACCCATGACTCCTGGGAGCAGTATCCCTCCGTACCTGTCTCCCAGCCAGGATGTCAAACCACCATTCCCTCCTGACATTAAGCCAAATATCAGTGCTCTGCCCCCGCCTCCAAGTGAGTAGAACAGTGTGGGATGTGGTCTACTCTTTGCTCTCCAACCCACTGCCTCTGACTCTCATCTGGTCTGTCCCACTTGTTCTTACGCTACACTATCCCTGGGTTTAGAAGAACCAGCCGCAGGTTCTGAGCTGAATGAGTGTGATGTGAGGGGAGAGTAGGTGGGGCATTTGGAGTTTTGGAATCCTCTCTATAGGGCAGGTGGTGCAGTGCATAGAGCATCTTTGCATCCAATAGACCTGGGCTCAGGAAGCCCTGAGTTCAGATATCAGACACTTGTAGCTGTGTGATGCTGAGCAAGTCACAACCCCGTTTGCCTCAGTTTCCCTATCTATAAAGGGAGCTGGAGAAGGAAATGGCAAACCACTCTAACATCTTTGCGCATGTATATATATTTTATCGTCACAGAGAGTTGGCCATGACTGAAACAGCTGAATAACAATGATCTTCTCTAGGCAGATAGAACAAAGATGGAACCGGGTAGGAAAGTGGGTAAAAGGAAGTGAATGTGTTGAGCTCTGCAGGTTTGGTGGAGTTGTTGCCGTTATTTCCACAGCCTCCCTACTTTCTAAAAAAAAAAAACCCTGTAAGCCTCTGTTCAGATAATAACTGGCAACACTCCAGTGACCCAAGCTTCCCTGCTTGGGTCAACACGTCTCAATTGGAGCTTGGTCGTCAGCAAAAGTCGTCATGGGTGCAGGGGAGGATTTGGCCTCTCCCCCAAACCAGATGTCCCTGAGAATGAGGAGCGGGAGTCAAGAGGCCCCCTGCTGTCTGTGTGTGGCTGATTTGGCCAAAGAGTAGGAAATAAGGCAGAGCCCTGAGACCAATTTGTTTCAGCAAGTTTTCATCGAGTGCTTGCTTTCTTTGTGCCTGGTCTTGTGCTAGGCAAGTGGGGGTCCTGGGAAGCTGAAGATATAGTCTCTCCCCTGGTCAGGCTTGCAGTCTGGCTAAGGAGAAAAAAGGCCCAGTCAGCCCATCCATCCACAAGCATTTGGGTGCTCACTGTGTGCCAGGAAGGCTCTGTGCTAAGCCCTGGGCATACAAAGGCAAAGCAGAAACAGTTCCAGCCCTTGAGGAGGCCAGACTCACTGTCCAGCGGAGATGGCAGGTAGCCCTTGTATGAGGCTGGCTTGTTTCTTAAAGGCCAATAGAGGCCTGAGTGGGGACTGGCCCTTCAGACTCTAGTGAAAAGTGAGCTCTGTACAGAACCTGGCACATAGTAAGCACTTAATGTGTGTGGATTGACTGAATTAATGTTTGTTAAACTGAGGGCGAGAAAGAATTTTTAGCAGCCAAGGGCTCTTTCCGATTCATTTCCTGCACATGTATGTGTGTGTGCAGGCGTGTGCAGATACACTAGTGCAGCTGTGTGTATGCATGTGTGCCCATGCACAGGTTTGGGTGGGTGAATGCACATGTATGTGCAGGCGTGTGTGAATGCATGTGTGCACACAGGGGGGGGTGTCATGCCAGTGTGCTCCTGTGCACATTTCTGTATCTGTGTGTCTATGTCTTTGCATGTGCACCTAGTATGTAGCAGGTGTTTCTGTATGGTAAGGTCAGGAGTCAGCCATTGTTGTCATCTGTCAGTGTGCTGAAGGAAATAGGCACAGTGCTGTTGAATCACAGATAAAATAGTGAGAAGTTTGAGTTTCTTCTCCCTTCCACTCGCAGGCAATCACAATGATGAGCTCCGGCTGACCTTCCCTGTGCGGGACGGAGTGGTGTTGGAGCCCTTCCGGCTAGAGCACAACCTGGCTGTCAGTAACCACGTCTTTCACCTAAGGCCCACTGTCCACCAGACGCTGATGTGGAGGTGGGTCACACAGTGGGCATTCCCAGCAGCAAGGCGGCCCTTCCCCAGGGCTCCCCTGGGGCCCCAAGCCCAGTCCAACTCTAGAATTAGAGCAGAAGTGGAATGCCAACCTTTCCCCTAATAAATGTGTGGAGGAGGCAGGCCATTAAGGCCGGACATTAGGACTTGGACATATTTAGGATTTGGAGGGTTCTGATGGGGCAGAACATCTCTTCATCCAATAGAGTTCCCAGGTTTAGACAACTTGAACCTGAACAGCCAATGCAGCATCTTCCGGTTGTTTCCTCACTGTACTGGGCAATGCCTTCCCTGCTTAGACCACCACCCTCACCCCCAGCTCACTGAGGTTCCCCATGACCTGTCCTAATGCCAAGAGTGGGATTCCTTGCTGGGGAAGCCATCATCCTCATTCACTGAAACCCCACATCGCCACCACCACCAGTTTTGGGAAATCCCTGTCCTAGATTCAGCGAGAAGAAAACAGAGAAAGGAGCTGTCCACCAGGGCAGCTTTGGTCTGGCAGGGGGCTATGACTCCTGCCATCAGAGACCTTTTCTGAGGAAGGGAAGGCATTGTCTGTACCCTGAGGGTGCTTTCAGTCTTACGGGCCTGATGGTGCCCTTCCCAAAACAGCTCAACCCAGCCATAGTAAGTTCTTAGATCTCAGTTTGGAAAGGGACTTCCAAGGCCATCGAAGCCAACTCCTTCATTTTCAGCAGTCATGTCTGATTCCCAGCCCACCTTCCACCAGACACTGTGCAGGTCACCTCCTTCTGGAGCTCCTGATCTCATGTAATAAATGTCTTACATGTGAAAATGGCATAAGCACATAAACTCCAGTGCTTATAAACTGGTAATGGCCAGGCGGGGCAGCACCCTTCAGTGCTGAGGGAGAGGATGTAGCAGGACCACCTCCAGGTGGAATTTGTCTAGTAAGCCAATCCACAGATAGATCACAGCCTGTAATTAACACCTACCTCCACAGGTCACTACTGTTCTGCTGGCATCTCCTTACCTCTTGAGTACCCTCAGCTAAACATCAGTCTAGGAGGTTATTGGCTGGTTCTTATCAATAAGTAATAATAGCTGAGGATTGTGCAAACCCATGCAGGAGATTTATGGAGCTGTACCATATATAAGGGTGGTACTTAATATCTCAACCGAGCATCCAAGTTCCGGGAGGATAGGTTACCCCTAAAGGCACCCACCTCCCCACCAGGGTCTGGTGGATGGTGGCCTAGGAATCAGACATGACTGCTGAAATTGTAAGGGCTGGGCTAGATGGCTTCTGAGGGCCCCCTCCAACTCTAGACTGGGGGCCATGGCACTTTGGGTGGTAACTTATAAATGGTCCTCCTGTCATTGGGGTTTGTGGCTATTGGAATAGTTCTGTCCCAAGTACCGTTCTCTCCAGTTATAATATAGCATAACACAATGGAAGGTAACGTAACGTAATGTAATATACACATATGTATATGTGTGTATATATACATATATACATACACATACATACACACACAAACATACCCTTAACCTAATCTTTCTGTGTCCACCCTGTTAGGGAGGAAAGGATACCTGACCAAACCTGTAGCCACCTCCACTTCCTAAGATCATTAAAACCCCAGGAATCAACTTCTTCAGATGGCTTTGTGACACATCTCTGTCTAAAAAGACCCTATACCCCAAACTTGGCCATCTTCATGAGAGGTCAGGTGTTACAATATTCCCATTTTGGAGATCAGCTAGCTGAGGTTCAGAGAGGTTATAACTTGCCTAAATCTCATGGCTGAACTTAGGTCTTTTGGACTCTGTCCAGCTCTCTATCTGAAATTCCATGCCTGAATTTCTATTATGGTGATTTGTCCTCGGACCCTTTTCCCTAAAGAAAACCAGGAAAGGTATACTTCATGAAAGTACTTTTAGTAATAACAATGGTAATAGTTAGCATTGGTGTAACAACATTTCTATAAGGCACCAGCCCCAGCTGAATTAGAAGTTGCCATCTGTCCTCTTATTCTCTATTTACTTTTGAGACTCTGGTTGATGGGAATTAACAGTATTAGAGAGTGGATATTGCTCTAGAATGTTCTTTTGCTTTTCTTCCTTCAACTCCAAAGTCCACAGTAGTGTTAGGAGGGAGTCTGGGGTTGACAGATGTGGTTTGCATTGGGGCTGGGAAGGTCAGGATCAGCAAGTGGTGTAGCCAGCCCTAGGGAAAACACAGGCCAACTTGGGTGGAATCAATGATCAGGGTTCAGAGGATGTGGTCAAGATTAGCCGGGGAGAGGGGAGGCGGCGGCTTTGGAATTAGAGGGGGCTATGGTTGGCTTTGGATATGATAGGGTTAGGGAAAGCATTAGCATTTGTGGGGGGATATGGTCAGAGTGAGAGGGGGGCATAATTGAGTTGGAGAAACATGATCAGGGCTGGGGAAAGCATGATTAAGATTGTGGGAGGACATGGAAGGAAAATGTCTTTGGGATTTTGAGGTCAAGGGGCCGGGTCAGGATTGGGGAATGAGGCCAGGCTTAGAGAGGGCAAATCATTCCAGTCTGATATCTCCCTCTTTCATGGACAAGTTGAGCGTAGGAATCTCATGTGAGGGTGAGGGGAAAGTCACTGAGCCCCCCTGTGCTGTCCTGTCCTGCAGGTCTGACCTGGAGCTGCAGTTTAAGTGCTACCATCATGAGGACAGGCAAATGAACACCAACTGGCCGGCCTCAGTCCAGGTCAGCGTCAACGCCACCCCTCTCACCATCGAGCGCGGAGACAACAAGACCTCTCACAAACCTTTGCACCTCAAGCACGTCTGCCAGCCGGGAAGAAACACCATCCAGATCACAGTCACGGCGTGTTGTTGTGTGAGTACAGAAAGGGCGTGCCCACTGCCACCAGCCCTACTCCTCAAAGACTGTGCTGGGCAGGGTCTTCCCTCAGACCCAGGAGGACAGTGACCTTTATCGGATGCTGCTGTTGGGGTCTTTATTTTTTTCAACTTTTAAAAAATAATTTTTATGTACCTTTCATTTTGTTATCACCTAGATTAGCCCTTTATCACTAGCCCCTTTCCCAGACAGTTATCCCTTATAACAAAACATTAAAAAAAAAAAAAAGGAAGGAAAGAAAAAGACAAAAGGGAACCAAAAAGTTTCCTCCAAACTTTCACCTGTTGCCAGCATTGTTGTTACCGGACAACCACTTGAACAGATTGTTTTTAAGTTGTTGGTTACCTTAAACATTCATTTGCTGGCTCATTCCCTAAATACTTTCTGGGCTTATACAACCATCCCCAACAACTTTATATTTAAATACTTTTTATATGTTTATATAATTAACCTTATATAATGCTGTAAATTCTATTTTTAAAAATTTATTTTATTTATTTATTATTTATATTATATATACATATATATGTTTATGTGTATTTGTCTCCCCAATTAGAATGTAATCTCATTGAGAATAGGGATTGTTTCATTCCCAGCACCTAGACCACAATTTTAATTTTTGCCCACAAGAAAAACTTGAGAAATTTTGCCAGATGTTTCATGGAAATCTAGGTAAAATATATCTACACCCTTTTCCCCTGATCTTCCAATCAAGTAGCCCTGTCAAAAAAGGAAGCAGAGTTTGTCTAGCATGACCTGTTCTTGATGAGGCCACGATGGTCCTTGGTGATCACTGCTTCCTTTTCTAAATACTCACTAACCATCCTTTAGATACCATGCTCTAGATTTTGCCAAGAGTCAATGTCAAATTCACAATTGCAGACACAGTTCTTTTCCCTTTTTGAAAAAAGAAACTGAAATGACATCTATACTGATATGTCTTGTATTTGCTTATCTGTGAACAGAAGAATGTCAGCTCCTTGAGGGCATCCACAGTGTATATCAGATAGTAGGTGTTTAATAAATGCTTCTTGATTGATCCTTGAGGGCTCATACTGTGCTGCTTTGTATCCCAAACTTTAGTGCCGGTGACAAATTAAGCAATCCAATAACAAGTATTCATTAAGCACCTACCATGTGCCAGGCTCTGTGTTAGGTGGTATATCTCCACCCCAGAAAGCAGAACAATGGGTTTTTAGGCAAATTTAGGCTTGTTGATAAGGAAAATTTTGCTAACAATGAGAACTGATCGAAAGTGGAGTGCACTTCTGTGGGAGACCCAGCAGGAGCTGATTGGCCACCTGTGAAGTCTTTGGGAGAAGGGATTCTTGTTCTTGGAGGGTCGTTCCAGAGTCTTTGAGAGCCCTGCACTGTGGAGATTCTGTGATTCTCTTTTAACTCTCACCATAACCCTCTGGGAATGGTGATGCAATATCCCCATTTTTCAGATGGGAGTGCTGAGGCTCCAAGAATTTCAATGGCTTCCATAAGGTTGCACAGGTAGCAAATGACTAGAACGCAAGCCTTCTGATTCCAGGTTCATTGTTGGTTCTCTGACCTTCTGCCTTGGCTTCTGAGGTCATACCCAGCTCTTCTGACTCTTGGCCCCTTTTCTTTCCCTTGGCTACTTGAACTTTGTACTGTGAGCCCCAAACTGTGACAGGTCCTAGAGTAAGCAGATGACCCTCAGTCTTCCTGTGTACACCCTGGTTCCCAAGAGACAACATGGTGTAGTAGATAGTCCTAGAACCGGAGTCAGGATGGCCTGGGTTCAAATCCTACACCTAATACTTGCTTGTTGTATGACTAGGCAAGTCACATAAGTTCTCTAAGCCTCGGTTTCCTCAGCTGTGAAAGAAGAGTGTGTTGGATAAGATGACCCCTCATATCCCTTCCTGTTCAGCATCTATTAACCAGTGGCCCCTTGGGTACCCGTGGCTGTAGACAGTGGTGCAGTTATAGGGATGTAATCCAAGCAGCAGCAATGGTGACTGCCTGTCATGCTACATAACAACCAACCCTGTAAAGCAGATAGTACAAGTATTATTATTCCCATTGTAAGAATCAAGAAACTGAGTCTCCATGAAATAACACTGCTCCCTTTCTCCGGCAGTCGCATCTGTTCGTGTTGCAGTTAGTACACCGGCCCTCCGTCCGCTCTGTCCTGCAGGGCCTGCTCAAGAAACGCCTCCTGCCTGCCGAGCACTGTATCACAAAGAGTGAGTCTGGCTGCAGGGGGCTTCATTGGCGGGGGAGAGATGGGAGGGGAAAGAAGCCTGCCCGGGCTCCCCTTTGGTTGTTGTGGCTGGAGAGATGTTAGGGGACTTAGCACTTAAATAAGCACAGTGGATCCAGGCAAGACCCCTCATCTCCAGCTCTAATTAGCCACTGAGAAGGTCTTTATTGAGCCCCTGCTGTGTACTCAGTACTGTGCCAGGCACAGGAAAGTTCAGAAATGGGGAGCCTTGGCAGATGTCTGTGCTTCCTTGTCCTAAGGAGCTCACAGTCTTCCTGGGATGACAGGATAACACACATTAGCCAACCACAGATCACTAAAGTCTTGTTGGAAACATCCCAAGCTTGAGTGTGCAAGAATCAGAGGAAGCAGGGCTGAAGTGGCCGGGCAGGGTGGGCTTCTTGGAGAATGTAGGACCACAGCCAGCCATTGAAGGATGGGTGAGCTTCAGCTAGGGAGAGAAGAAGTGAGAGGGGAATTCCAAATGCAGAGATGAGGGAAGACCTCAAAGGTAGCAGTGAACAACATAGGTCCAGCCTTTCTTCAGCAGAGGGCCTCAATTAAAGGTGAGGGGACCCCAAGCAAAGGTGAGAGACACTTCCAGGAAGCTGCCTGATATACAGAAGCCTGAGGGCTAATTTCATAGCCAGCCCCAAGCCCTGGCCATCTGGCCTTGACCTCCACAAAGACTGAGGAAGAAGTCTGAGATTTAAAGCTAGGCAGCATGAGGGACCTGGGGCAGATGAATGGAAAGCTAGGCAATGGAACCGATGGCTGAGGGGAACAAGAGAATGCCTTTCGATTCCATTGGGAAGGGATTTCTGTCCAAGCCTGGCCCAGAGCAGGAATATGGACAAGGATGGGGAATAGCGTCATCCAGACTTCAGAGCCTGGAACAGGCTGTGCACATACACACCCATCATCTGTGACCCCTGAGTATATGGAGGCTGAGAAGGGCACGTCAGAGGCCTTCCACAAACAGGGGGGAAAGTATATGCGATTCCTGGTGCTTTCATCTGTGAGAATAAGGAAGGTTGGCTCAGAGTGTTAGTTACTCTTTTGGCGGGAAGAAGGGATTCAGACCTGTAATTTCAAATAGCATTGGTGTAAGGTACTCCCAGTGAGGAAACTGTCTGGGCCAGTGCAGATCAGCCAGGGATCAGCAGTTCCTGGTCTTTGAAATCAGTGTTCTGGGGTCAGCTCATTCCAGCCTTGGAAGCCAATTGTTAAATTTTCAGCAAATGCTACAAATCAGAGCATAATTTATTGCTTTGTTGATTTCCAGGCTTAAGAAAATGGTGGCAAAAATATAATAATAGTTTGTTTTTTTCCCCCCAGAGAACTGGTTGTTATACATTTACCCAAATACCAACTATTCTTAGAACTTCCTAGGACATTGATAAGTTAAGTGACTTACCCAGGGTCACACAGCACATCCACCTTCATTCAGTTACCCTGGCAGTTGTTTAGGTAATGTGCCCATCTGGACATGTGGCTGTACAAGTACTCACTCAGAGACTCACGTTGCTTTTTCTGCCATGTTTTTTCTTCTGGTGGTAGGGATACGTTTGACAAAGAGAATTCCCTTCAGCAGGGAGGTGACCCTTGCCACCCTTGCACAATGAGCTGTTGGCCCATTCATTCTCTGAAGCTTTTCCAACCAGTCTTTCCCCTTCTCCCTCCCCTCCCCGCCATTTCCTAGGATTTGGTAAAGAACACAGATTGCTACAGCTCGTGCAGCAGCAGTTCAGGTCTCCCTGCAGATAGCCAGTGTGATGAATGTCTAGGTGCTCCTCCCAGGTCTGCCCACATTCACAGGCATTCATCAGGGCCACTGAGGAGCAGCTCTCAATACTAATGAGGTTGCAGTGTCTCCTAGAAGCCATGCAGCTGAGCAGGGACATGTCTCAAATATTAATGGAAATATACTGGGGCTTTGGTGACGGGGGATGGGAGGGAGAGGAGCAGTTGATGAGGCTCTGGTAGTCATTAAATCTGCAGGAGAGATAGATGGTATTTGTACGGACCTTTTCTGCAGACAGATTTATTATCCCCTGATGAGGAACAACCAGGGGTGGCTGTTTTCCTAATCCCTGTGTCTGTAACCTCTTGCAATAGTCAAGCGGAATTTCAGCAGCGTGGCTGCCTCTTCGGGCAATGCCACCCTCAATGGAGAGGACGGCGTGGAACAGACAGCAATCAAAGTGTCTCTGAAGTGTCCGATCACATTCCGACGGATTCAGCTACCAGCGAGAGGCCATGATTGCAAGCACGTCCAGGTCAGTGGGCAGGGATGATGCCTCTGCTCCTCAATCCAGACCTCTTTTTTTCTGGGGCCAGGGAAGGTCAGCTTTGGACTTAGATGCAATGGAGGTGGGAGGTGGAGAAGAGTCGATAGGAGCAGCCCCCTTAAATCCTAGTGCTGTTGCTAAGGTGAACTCCCTAACTTTTTGAAGATGCCATAGGGGCCAGTGACAGATACATCCTTCTTAACTTTGCCCCAGCTGCCATCCTATGCAAATGTCCTTCAGAACCCCCACTGCCTAGCAGAAGGTCATCATTACACTCCCATCTGGGCCATCACCACTCCCTATTCCCCAGTCCCAGCCAAGTTGGCTCTCTGGCTCCCACTCTGCATCCCAGTCGATCAATGACCATCCAGCCAATCACTCAGTCAACATGTGATCTTCCTGCTTTACCACTGTGATTATGATTGCCCTTCTCAAAAAACCTTTAGTGAGTCCCCATTACTGGGATTGGGTTCTGGGGATAGAAAGACAAAAATGAAATTCCTGACCATCTTCAGAGAGCTTAAAGACCAGGCAGGGGAAGCAACATGGACGTATAGAGATTGATACCAGATAGATCCAAAGAGATTTGGAAGGGGAAGCACTAGGGTGGGGAGTGGCTGGAAACAGCCAGTAGGAAGACCTGTTGTAGGTGTGCCACATATGAGGACCAGGAAGAAAAGCAATTTGGCTAGACCACAGATTGCTTGGAGAGGAATGAGGAGAAATGGTTCAGGGATCAGAGGGTGAAGAACTTGCATAGTCAGACAGAGGGTTTTATATTTGATCCTAGAAGTAATAGGGGGCTACTTGAATTTGAGTAGCAGAGTGACATCCCCAATTTTAATGTTCACATCCAGCCCTGTTCTTAAGGAATGAACCATTCTCCGCCATTGTGATTTGCCTTTAAGAGAAGAGTTTACCAGGGTTAGATATTCTTGGGCTGTGCTCTCTCAAACAGTCTGGTGGCGCAGAGGCAGGATTCTGAATCGATTTCTATGGAATCGCCAACCTGAGCCACAGTACCTGGCATTGAATCCCATCTCTGCCACATGTGTACACATATGTGTGCGCACACATACACACACACAACCTTTGTGTCTTTGACTAGGTAACTTAGCCTCTCTAGGCCTCTGTGATGTCATCTACAAAATGAGATGGTTGGAAAAGGTGACCTGGAAGGGCTCTTCCAGTCCTCAAGCTACGCTCTTGTGAATTTACTATATGCCCAGCCCCATGGGGGGGTCCTCACTCTCTCAGATCCCACAGTCTCACTTGGGAAAGGACCAGGGAAAGTAACAATCCAAGACAATATCCAAAGGGCCATCACAAGGCTGTAACCTTCTAAGTACCAGAGAGTTGTGGAAGCAGTAAATGGTCTTGAGTTTATGGTGGGGATCATAATGCCTTAGGTTGGGATGATCAAGGAAGGCTTCCAAGAGGGGGTGGGAATTGAGCTGGGCCTTGAAGGGTGAGTGTTCTTATGTCAGGACAGACAAGGGGCAGGAAGTTAAGCAAGGAGATGACAGTGGACCAGGTAAGAGGTGATAGTACAGCTTTCGGATTTGGAATGTTGTATGTTGTATGTGAGGAATAATAGGACTCTGTGCAGAAGCGTCTGTCACAGACCCAGAGGCATTTTATCGGAGGAAAAAGGAAAATGTTGCAAGTGTTCTCATCCAAGCCTCAAGGTAGCGTGGGTTACATCTGAGGCTTTGCATTTCTGTGCTCAGGTCCCATGTGCTCATTCTGTGTCTCATCTTTTCAGTGTTTCGATTTGGAGTCATACTTGCAGCTGAACTGTGAGAGGGGGACCTGGAGGTGTCCAGTGTGCAAGTGAGTAAGACTGTGTCCTGGGGAGCTGAGACCATCCACAAAAGACTGGTATCTTTAATTCATCCATCTCAGCCAGCTAGATAACCTACTGGAGCCTGCCCCCTCTCCATATTGCCAGCTTGGTTCTGGCCTTGTCCTTTTGAATGACAGTAGTGGCCAAGCATTCCCTCCCCACCCCCAACTCCCTAATCCCAGTGACCATCCAAAAACGGAACAGAATTGAGGAGCAAGGCCTAGGTAAAGAGAGGTGGAAAACAGACAGGGTCAAGGTTCAACACACTGAAAGACAAGTCATAAAGACATTGAAATGCATCTTTAGGAATCTTGAGGATGGACCTTCTGTAAAGGGCTTTTAAGAACAGGACACACACACACACACTCAATCTTCTCTCTGTCTAGTATGGGATAAATAGGCAGGAGAGTAGGTTGGTCAACCCTGGCAAGAGAGAGAGTGGTGGATGTCCAGTTTAAAGACACTTAAAAAGCTATGCTGGCCAGAATCATCCTGGGCTTAGTCTAAGAGGGCAGCAGTCAATGACTCGACTTTTCTTCTTGTCTAGTAAAACTGCTCTGCTTGAAGGCCTGGAGGTTGACCAGTACATGTGGGGAATCCTGAATGCCATCCAGAAGTAAGTGCCACTGAACTGAGGAGAGACCATGGTGGGAGGCACGGGGTGCAGTTGGCTTTGAAGTCTGATGCTCAAGGCAGTGGCTAGCCACTGTTTTCCCAGGCCCTTGTCTTTGACCACTTTGTTCCAGTAACACAGGGGCCACTTCCGCCCACCTTATAGTGTCTCTGGGTTCACATTTGGGGCCTCAATTCAGTTCATTTCAATAAGCATTCATTTAATATTTATCACCCTTTAGTTTTAATTTTATTGATATCTACTATTCGTAAATTGTTTTCATTTCCAGATAGACCTTTCCCTATCCCCTGCCCAGGAAACCCATCTTCTCTGATGAAAAATAGAAACAAGAAGGGATTTAAAAAAAAAAGTGGTTTAGCCAAACTAACCAGCCCATCAGTGGAATGCTAATGGGTCGTGGGTAGACAGTCTTGGCCTTCCATGTCTGTCCAGAACAGAGAGAAGGTGCCACACTTTTCATCTTTTCTCATGCACCTAGCTTGGTCATTCTCACTGCATAGTTTGGTCTGGATTTTGGGTTGGTTTTTTTTTTCCTTCTGTGTTGTTGTCTTTTGATTTACAATTCAATATTTATTTTTGCTATTATCTTCCTAGTTCTGTTTACCTCGCTGCATTTTTTTTTGGTAGGTTAACTAGGCCATCTTTTGTCTTCTTTCTTATCTAACCTTAAATCATTGAATGGGTGTTGCTTCAGACAAACTGAGACCTGGGCTCAGGGGTGGGGAACCTGCAGCGTGGAGGTTACACTGGCCTTCTAGGGCCTTGCTTTGGCCTTTTGACTGAATCCAAGTTTTACAGAATAAATCCTTTTATTAAGGGGATTTGTTCTGTGAAGTCTGGATTCAGTCAAAGGGCAGCACTTGAGGGCCGTATGTCACTTCACCCTGCAGGTTCCCCACCCCGCCTTAGCTTAAAAAGGCAAGGTCTCTGGATGCATCTGGGGTCTTCCCCAGTTGTCTTGCCCCCGGCTTGCCACTGGACTCAGATTCTGGAGGAGAGAGTGAGGCTGCTGACTTGCATAGCTCTGCCTCACTTCAATTAGTTCACTTGCAAGTCAAGACATTACTGTCCTGACATCATTGGTCCTCTTCAAGAACAAAGGACAAATAACAGTCATGTCCATAAGGGTTTATTAAATGTCACTTGCTTGGGCTGCGAAGATAAATAAGCAAACAAAAACCCTCAGTCCCTACCCTCAAAGGGCTAATGTTCTACCGGATTAAGTTAGTTTAGGACCTCATTGGGTAGGACCTTGGTAGAAATTGGGCTGGACCTCCCAGGTCCCTTCATCTCTAAATCGGTGACTAATGAATAGTCAAATAGTGTTGGGGCCTCAGGTCCCAGCCGTTAGGTAGCTCCAGGGCTCATCCTAAGTAGTGTACTGCAAGGCCAAAGGTGACCTGTACCATCTGACCTAGGCCCCAAGCCAAGGCACAAAGCTTCTCTCTCCTTCTTCTCCCTTCTGTTGACATCCAGAAATGGAGTTGGCCTAGGAAAGAAGCAAGATGTCCAGGTCCTAGGAGAAAAACACAGCCGACTTCTTTTATTTGGGGTATCAAGGCATACTGGAGAGAATACTGAGCTGGGAATCAAGAAATCAAGTCCCAACTCTGCCCTGCCTCGTTCTGGGACCATGGGCAAGTCTCTGGGGCCATTTTACAAGTGAGGAAAATGAGGCCAGCTCATCACTTGTACTTACCCCTGTATCCACTCTGTGGTCTTGGCTTATTGTTTCTACATTAATACCACCTTTCCTGTGGATCCCCTTCTCTCTAATCACCTAATTGCCCCCCTAGGTCAATCCTCATCACCTTTCCCTTGGGCTGTTACAGTAGCCTTCTGGTTAGTCTTCCAGCCCCAAGTGGATCCATCTTCTCCTCAGCTGCCAAAGCATAGGCCTGCCCATGTCACCCCGAGCTCCTACGTCCAGAACCATTGGGCACTCCAGGCTCTTCATAAGCTGGTCCCTTTCTCCATTCCTGGCCTCCACACCCACCACAACCCACTGCATATACATAACAGTCCTTCACCTGACTTGGTGCCTTTGCCCTGGCTGCCCTCTCTACCTGGAAGTGATCTCTGCCTTCCTTGTGCTTTGGTGTAGCTTCCTTCCAGACTCAGCTCAGATCCCACCACCTGCAGGGGAACTTCCCTGTTCCCCTGCCCCCCACCCCAGCTGCCAGCACTTTCTCCTCTGAGATTGCCTTGCATTTACTCTCCATCAATCTTATCCCAAAATATATTGTCTCCCCCTTTAGAATGTGAACTTTTTTATGACAGGGCCTGTGTTTTTACCTTTCTTTGTAGCCCCAGAATTTAGGACAGCGCCTGCCACATAGTAAGTCCTTAATAAATGCTTGATGACTGACAGACCAATTAACTTTGTTTCAAAGAAGAGATGAAAGAATATATGTTCAAATGCTTTAAAAAACTGACCTGAAGCTGCCTCCACAGAGAGACTAAGCCATTTTCCTTTGTCATTTGCAGCTCAGAGTTTGAAGAGGTTACCATTGACCCCACATGTAGCTGGAGGCCAGTCCCCATCAAATCCGACATCCACATCAAGGATGACCCAGATGGCATCCCCTCCAAAAGGTTTAAGACAATGAGCCCCAGCCAGATGATCATGCCCAATGTCATGGAAATGATCGCAGCTCTGGGCCCTGGCCCATCCCCCTATCCGCTTCCTCCTCCGCCTGGGGGCACCAACTCCAACGAGTATAACAGCCAAGGTAGGTGAAACCAGGCCCCAGTTCTCCAAGAATGGCGCCCGAGGAGGCCCAGAGATCATGATAGGGCCGAGTTTAGGACTTTGGCTTCCAGAGATCCCAAAGCACACATCCTTCCTCCCCTGCTTCTCAGGCCGTTCAGTCCTGCCCGCAGCCGTCATACAAAGCAACTTCATAATATTGGGTTCCTTTGACTCACCTATGTGACAGAGGAGGAAAGAACATGAAGGATGGTGCTGGTCCACCAAGAGGATATTGCAAGCTTCCTCTTTTTCTGGATTGTAGTTGGAGCTGTGAATATACACTCCTTTCACTCCCCTCCCATGCCCAACCCCCACTGACACACCCAGTCCTCCACTCCCCAGGTAAACGAGCAGCCACAGAAGCAATGGGGGGAGGAGGGGAGGAGAGAATGCTTCTACATGCTGTGTCATCACCATCACGCTTAGTCACAGCACAGAGCCATTCAGAGCTGCCATATTGCTCATATCCTGTCCCCCAGGGTTGGTGTGCCTCACTCTGCAGGTGTCAGAATTCCTGTATGAGCCTAGAGCTCTGCTGCATTTATTTACAGAGCTGGGATAAGGGAGGGATAATATATTGGGAGACAACAGACGCATTGGCCTTTCAGAGGGCTTTGTTTTTTAAGAGAAATGACCTGAATTCCCTAGGGTGTCTGTCTTTGCTGTGTCCCTGTGTGTGTCCCTGCCCTTGACCCTGAGTAACTTGATTGTTTACGTTCATTGGGCCCATGGCTGCAGCCTTCAACCACACGTGGTCAGTGGAGAGCCACCCTCCCCTGCCCCCCAGCTGGAATCAGAGACCATAAGTGGGGTGCTATCTGATGAAAAAACTTCATCCTTTCCACAGGGGTGTACCCATACATGTTCCCATGTTCAGGAATTATTTTACTGCTGGAAAAGTAATCCCATTCCATAAATAAGCTTGAATTTCCAGGGGGTCTTCTTGTAGGGAATTTTGAGTGCATCTTACATGTTGTCTTTCTCATCCTCTTAGCAAACAAGGGATTGTGATGCCCATGGGGCAGTGGGTGGCACAGAAAGGCCAGGTTACTTGTGGTCAAGTCATACAACACTCTGTAGCCCAACATTACACAGCAAGCCAGGATCAGAAAATGGGACCAGAACAAAGACCCCATCCTATTTACTCTTAACACAGCTTTGGGAAGGCAGTGAGGTGGAAAGAGGCACAAAGTCAAAGAATCATAGAAACCAGATGGCCATTGGGAGATCAGTGATGTCAACTCACCCATTTTATGAATAAGGAAACTGAGATCCAGAAAAATGAGCTAACTTGCCCCAGGTAACCCAGCTTGTTAGCGACTGAGAGAGAACTACAGCCTGGAGTTCCTGATTCTAAGAGTGAAGTTTTGTCACTAACTTACAGTGTGGCTGTGGATGAGAGACTTAAATTCTCTGAACCTCAGTTTCCCCATCTGTAAAATGGAGTTGGACTAGATTCTCCCTAAGCCTAACTCCCTTTTGATATGGTTTTTCTCCCTTCTATTTCCCATGGTGCTGAGCATCTATGTAGGGGTTCCGTCTGTATATGTGGTTTGGTCATTTATCCACTAGGGTGGCTCAGATGAGTTTCTAGCCTGCAGAAGGCACCTGTAGGAAAGGGCTGGGCAGCCACCAGTAATTGACATTACTGCTGAAAGCACCAGGTGCAGCTTGAGAGCATCAGGAAAATTCTCTTCCTCCTATGGCTCATCAGTGGAAAACCCCCTCTGCCGGCCCCTCTCCCCACCAGCGGGCCTTCGTTTCCCTTCCCAGCTGAATAGGCCCAAGGAATTTCAGGATAGGCAGTGTCTCATCATTGTACTGTCTGAACTGAGCCCAAGAGAGATGGCTCCAGATTCCTCAGTAGAGATAGAAACTTGACTCTCTCAAGCCCCATCCCACGCCTCATGCAGACGTCCCAGTGCCCAAATGCTATCTGTCTAGTGGGTGACCCCCCCCTCCCCTCCCCTTGTTTTCACCCCCTCAGGCAACAACTACCAAGGCCACGGTAACTTTGACTTCCCCCATGGGAACCCCGGAGGGACGTCCATGAATGACTTCATGCACGGGCCCCCTCAGCTCTCCCACCCCCCGGACATGCCCAGCAACATGGCTGCCCTGGAGAAACCCCTCAGTCACCCCATGCAAGAAACTGTAAGTACCCTCTCACCATCGTCCTCCCTTCCCTTCTCTGACCTACCTCACCCCCTCTTCCTATCTAAATCCTTTACCTTCTTCTTGAACTGGACTGGGGAACAAGGGTCTTAGTATGAGACACTTCTTTGTGGGTTTTTGTTCCTTTCCCAGCAGAGACCAGAGGCCAAGTTGTGGGAACGGGAGCCAGTGGGCAATGGGGTCAAGTCCTGCCAATGTTTTCAAGTGTAGTATTAGCTAGTGGACAGTGGGTTAGCTTCTCTTCTACCTCTAAGATTCTAAAATTCTGTTGCAGTGGTGTTAGTGAGGTGTCTTCCAGCTCTGAGACTGATTCTGTAGTCTCTTCAAAGACTTGGGAAAGTCACCATACACTGCATCGTGTAGAAGAAAGAGCATCAGATTTGAGGTCAAACAACCTGGATTCACATGCCAAGGTTCACTTGTCAGTTCTGCTAGGTACTATCTGTTTGACCTTGGGTGCCATTTCATTAGGACTTAGTTTACCCATCTGTAAAAGAGAAGAGGTAGGCTACCCAAAGGTCCCTTCTAGGTCATATGATCCTGATTTATTCAGCCTTCATCCATTCAGTGTTCAAGTCCCAAATCCAATGTTCACTGTGGAGCCAAAGTCTTAGAACATCCTTCTCAGTACCAAAATAATCACAAACAACTGTCTTGGAGTTTTACTCACCGTGATACTATTTTGCTGTTTGTATGTCATGTTATCCTTTTCAAAGGAGATTCTTTGAGCATTGGTACAATGCTCAAAGAAAAGGCCATGACTTATCCAAGGCCATACAGGGCAAGATAGCAGGATTAGGCTAGAATTAGAATTAATTAGCTCATTAGAATTAAACCATCATCTGGACTTGGCTTTACTGACATCCTTTGCCGATCTCTCTCCCACCTTGAGAATGAATGGGAGTCAGGGCGGGTAAAGAAGGCTTTCCAAAGGGCTACCAAAACCAGTACAGGAGGGAAAGGGTGGACACACATTTGTTCGTTTCTGAGTCTTCCCTGCCTGACTAGTCATGGTGCCTTGATTTGCTTTGGCCGCCTTTCCAGATCAGCCAGTTAGTCAGCTGTGGCTTCTTCTCCCTCCTTTCTTCTTCCAGCAAGTGAGTAGGAGTGCAAGGATCCAGGAGGCAGATGGAATCCCAAATGCCCAGCCACTTCAAACAGGATTCTTTGGGACCCAATTCATGAGAATAGAGTGTTGGTGCCATCTTTTTTCCTGAAGGGGCCAGAGAACTTTAGATAAAAAGGCCAAGAGCGATAATTATTAGCACCCCACCTTGGGTTAGCAGCTTTATATTTTTCACAGTGAGGACATTTATAGCTTCATTTGACCTTTGAGACATAAGTTAGATAAAAAGCATCTATTATTGCTGCCATTTTATAAATGAAGATACAGGTTCAGAGGCTTTAAGTGGCCTGCTCATTACCTCTGGAGCCAGGACCAAAGCCTGGATCCCCATGGTGGCATTCTGTCCTCTTCCTAGAGTAGGAGAGGCCATGGTGGACAGTAGTCTTTGGAGACATGAATGGCTAAGGAAAAAGGGATGTGTATTCTCTGACGTCTCAGACATTTGCTATAAAACAGTAACCAGCACCATGGCTTGGAAAGTTGTTTTCAGGTTTGTTTGGGTTTTTTTGACTTCTTTGGGTAGTGTGACCTCATACAGCCTGCCCATATCTTCATCCTGCCTCCTCCCCTCTGGTTACCTAGCACTAACAATATTAGCCTTCTCCATATGTTATAGATTTTGTCATGGCCCAGAACCCTTAGGACCTCGGGGGAGGTAAAAACCAAAAGTGGGGTTTGGTGAAAGGGGACGAGGAAGAAGGGAAAACAGAGATAAAGTCCGTGTTCTGATTTTTGTCACCACACCACCTAGTTTCTTTGGGTAATCTGCTAATTTCCATGGTTGGATCAAGGAATAGGCTGAGGCTTAGGAAGTGTGTTCCAAGGAATCCCAAACCTTTGGAGAAGGGAGAGGGTGTCTTGTGCTGTGATAACCTTGGCCTTGGAACCTGCCAGGAGGTCAGAGTATCACATTTCAGAGTTGTAGCTCAGAATCAGCTTTTAGGCAAAGGCTGTGATTTAAAAACAAAACAAAAATATGGCACTCTAGCTCACCTGAGAGCCTCTAGCTACATGTGCCAATGCAGGAATAGAGAGCCTCAGGAAAGCAGAATTATGGGCCAAGGAGAAAGGAGACTGGGCTTACAAGAAGGAATGGGCTACCAAGAAAGGGGATTGCTCTCAGAAATCATCCAAGTGACATCCTAGACACAGATCAAGTCTTGACCTCCCAACATCCAGAGAACTGAGTCTACATGAGATGAAATATTTGGAGATTTTATTAGAAGCTTCTAAGAGCATTCCCTGCCTTCCCTCTTCCCACCTTTCCTAGTACACAGGGATAAACTCCCAACTGAGACCTACAAAGAGCCTTCTCTGTAAAATGGAGCAAGAGAGAAGGGTGAAGTTTTGATTGGGCACCTAGACCTGCTCTGTTACAATGGAATGAGAGATTGGCAAATTTTCCAGGGCATTTTCTGACCAAGTTAGAGAACAGGAAAAAAAGAAGAGAGAGAAAGGTCCAGGTCCTTAAATCACTTCTGAAAATAAAGGGCATCAAGGCAGCACCTGTGCTTAAAAGTCACAATCATTCAGCCTGGTGAGAGCCAGGGATTAAATCCTGTAGCACAGTCCTTGCCCAGGCCACAAGAGATAGTGTTTTAAATATGAGAGGGGCCTGGTTCTGCCACACCTAGGTTTGGGTGGGTACTGGAAGCATCAGCAGAACAAAGAACGGGTACATTGTTTTCAAAGTAGCCATCTGTTCCTTCAGATCTCAGCAATTCGGGATTTGTGAGGGCTGATTGAAGTGTGCACTGGAATTCATCAACCGTCCATTCTTTACTGAACACCTGCCGGAAATTTTAGGGAGGCAGTTTTGACCCACTATAAGTAAGAACTTATGGACTACCCCAATAGATAATAAGCTCCCTGTCTTCACTATAAGTATGCAAATAGAGGATGACATCAGAGATGCTAGACTTCATTTCTCTGGGCCTCAGTTTCCCCATCTGAAAAATGAAGTGGTTAGGTCAGATGACATCAGCTTTAAATCCTGTGGCCCTGTGATTCCCACACTAGATGAGAGGTTGGAATAACAGACCTGGAAGGGAAAGTCTCTCTCCTTCCAACTCTAAACTTCTGTTCATCTGTTTAAAAAGGGGGTGTGGTTAACAGACAATCAGAGAAGGAATCTGTAGCCTTAAGATCAGGTTCTGCTCACTCTAAACATTAGAGCATCTCTCCCCCTGCACACAAACAGCCTTCTCTAAAGGTCAGACTTTGGTGAACATACTGGCTGTGTATCCTTAAAAGCAATAAGGTAACATTTTGGTAAATTAATCAACACCCATTTATTAAGGGCCTACTATGTGCCAGTTACTTTAGTAGGTTCAGTCGGTACAGAGGGAAACGTAAAATTCCCTGCCCTCCCTGCCCTTAGGAAGGACTTCCCCTAGAAGATGCCGTCACTTTGCCTATGTTCCATAAATTTCAGAAGGAAGTCAGAATGCCCTTCTCCTCGTTTGGAATAAGTGAGATTTGCAGCTTAAACAGCCCTATCTCCGGTCATTGTGTGTGTGTTTCTCTCTCCTTTCCCTTCTGAGATACCCCTTCCCCTATCTGAAGGGTCTCTGCCTTCTCTGACTTGGGGGTGGTAACTGTAGCTTTCATGCTTCTCCCTTTTCTGCTGACTCCAGTAGAGGGGCCTAGGAAAGTCCCCTTGGGTTTCAGCTTTTTCCTGACTCTGGAGCTGGTTTTTGATTGGAGTCCCATTTGGTCATGGTTTCTATGGTTGGCACCATTCTGAGGAGGAGGGAGTCCAGGTCCTGTCCTCTTTCTAAGGTCCCATTGCCCCAGTGGCACCCAGGGCGTACTCCAGTGGTACATTATCCCTCTCCCCGGTGAGACCTCTCAAGAAAGTACCCAGTATGAGCCAAGGAAGTCATTTCTGGCATTCATGAAGCAGCTGGGTTTTCCAGGCCCTTAATTCTCCCTATTCCTCTGTCACAGGGGGCCAGGGAATACCTGGAGCTGTTGTGGGTCTGTTGGGTGCTTTGCTCTCTGTGTCTGTGGGTGCCCCACCTAATGAGCTGCAGTGCCCCCCCCCAGCTCTATTCTGTGGCTGTGACCAGGGCCAGCATTTACATGCCTCTCCCAAACCCCGAAACATTCACATTTTGCTTTTCCATTTCTGACCACGCTCTTGTTCATTGTGATGGTGTCCTGGCTGGAGGAGACTAGGGGGGCTGGGCAGAGGATGGGGAAGGGGAGACCGGGAACCTCCGAGTCTCATGTCCATGCTTGTCTCTTCAAGTCCGTTGTCCCCTCCCTTGTCTCCCCCAGAGACACCCAGTGTGGTCCCCCTTCTTCATGGCGCTGTGGCCTGATCCTTCTTCCTGGTCAGTTGTTTTTGGGGGGCGTCTTTTTTTTTCTTTTTTTTCTTGACGAAAGAGCATTCAGTGTAAAGGGTGTTTTTGGTTTGTTTTGGTTTGGTTTTCATTTCTTCAGGCATCTCGTGCACTGTACCTTGTCACCTCACTTTTCTTTTTTTCCTGCTTCTCTCCTCCTCCGCAGATCCCACATCCTGGCAGTTCTGATCAGTCCCATACTTCCATACAACAAGGTTTGCACGTACCACACCCCAGCAACCAGTCAGGGCCACCATTACATCACAGTGGGGCTCCTCCTCCTCCTCCTCCTCCACCTCCTCCTCCTCCTCCTTCCCAGCCGCCCCGGCAACCACCTCAGGCTGCTCCCAGCAACCATCCACACAGCGACCTGACCTTTAACCCCTCCACAGCCTTAGAGGGTCAGGCCGGATCACAGGGAGCGTCCGACATGCCGGAACCTTCGCTGGATGTAAGTTTGGGTCACCACTGCCATCTGCCTGCATTTAGGTCTGGTACCTGGATGTGCCCAAGAGACAGGGTGGGCCTGGGGGGAGGGGGGAGGAAGGGGAGGAAAAGGGCAGGGGGTGGAAGAGGAGGTGGGGTGTGTGGCCGGAGGGCTCCACCCGCCCCACCTGCCTGGAAGGTGGGTGGGTGAGATGAGTGGGCTCACGTGGTTGGGGACTCCATTTAGGGAAGGGTTAATCTGAAGCCAGGGGAGGATTATCCTCTCTGCTCTCATTTGGGGATCTCCCTTCTTCATATGGCCCTTTGTCACTTCTAACTGCCTAACTCATTGGGTCTTCAGGCCAGCTACCCTCAGTCTCCAAGGACAGAAATTCAAGGCTCTTGCCTTGGTCTGTTCTGCCCAGACATACTCCTTCTTAATTCAGCTTTATGGAATCAGGGGTTTTTGGTTTGGGGGTGGGGTTTTTTTTTCATTTTTGAGTTTATAGCAATTTGAGGCATTCAAAGGGTCTTCTCCCAACCTGCCCCCTTTTTCTCCTCTCTCTTCTCCCCTCTTTCCTCTCCTGTTTTGGGTTTGTTGCTGTCTGTACTGCTCTGTCTCTCACTGGAGGGGACCAGAGGGATGGGATCTTAGCCAAAGCCAAGGGAACTTTGGGTGTCCCTTTGTCTGTCTTGTCCGTGTGTGTCTCTGATCTTCTGGTTCATGTATCATCCAGCCTTTTCTGTTGCACGTTCCACATGGCCTTATTAGCGGCTCCCTGGGAGTTGGCAGTGGGGGGAGGGATAGCCAAGGTAAGGCTAAGCAGAGCTAGGCCAACCATGGGAGTGATTGGGGGCGTCCTCCTCAGGCCAGCCTTGCCACCCAGGGACTGCCAATGGCTTAAAATAAAATCAGAGTCACCTCCCCTGGGGCCAGCATCAGTGCCCTCTCCTACTGGTCCCAGGGAGATGGATCTATTATTCCCCAGAGTGGTTGGGCACTCATAGCATCCACAGTAAGAAGCCTACAGTGAGAGGAGAAACCCAGTGTGAGTCATTGTAGAAAAAGGGAGGGCTGGATATAGAAACATCAGAGGATAAAAGAGGGGTATCGCAGAAAAGGGCCAGTTCCTTTTGGGTTTAGCATCTAGAACTAAGGCAGAGCTTTGCAGACACAGGGCTCTGGGGCTCTGCTCAGCCCTCCTTCGGCAAAGAGAGATTTTATCTTTCCGACAAGTGAGGCCATGGGACCAGTGGCGGGCCTGAAGCTGGAAGGGACCTCAGAGGCCATCAGGCCCACCCCCTCATTTTACAAATGAGGAAACTGAGACCTGGGCATGCTAAGTGACTTTCCCAAGGCCATGCAGGTAGTAGCAGGAGAGATTTGAAGTGGGTCCTCTGACTCTGAGGTTCCTTGCCACCTGTAGCTGCTGCCTTGGTCCTTCAGGTCCACTCAACATCCCCCTATTTGCAAGCAGTGGTGTCAAACACTTATAGAAATGGGGACCACTAAATATATAAAGACCCCTCCCATGCAAGCTGTATCCTGACTTAGAAAACCACCATATTAATATTATCTGTGTTTTATTGCATTTTTATTGATTTTGGGAAATAGTTCCCATTTACATTTGAATCTGGTTTAGGCCGCACTGGGGAGTATTGTGGACCACAGGTTTGACACCTCTGTCCTAGAGCATTGAGTCTCGGGGAGTGGGGGGAGGGACACCAGGGTTAGAAACTGGGTATGAGATTAATTATCAGGCTATCACCCTGTTATATACTTACGCCTCCCTCCTCCCCAGAAAAAAAAAAACTAACAATTTCACTTAATTTTGAAAATCACTCTTTCTTTTTTGTAGAATTTCTCATCTTAGAGACAGACTAGTAATGAAATTTTTAGATCTGCTTCTAAAAACTACCCCAGATATGTATGTGTTCCCTTCCCTTCCTCAGCCCCTGCCCTTTCTATGGGCATTGCCCTGGCCTCTTGGCCCACATTCTAGGCTGTTATCCAGAGCATTGCCTGTGGGAGAAAAGGTTGTCATTAAGTAAATATTTCCATTAAGGTGAGCTGGGATGTGAACATCACAATGGGGTGCTGGGATTCCCTAGAAGCCCCCTGACTTTTCAGCTGAAAAGGGAACTAAAAAAGAAGGAAGAATAAAGGTGCACAGGCATTGTAGACCCCTTTTCAGTTTGTAGTAGCCCCATGGGGCTTCACTCTAGACTTAGTGCTTCATTAGGATGGCAGAACAGCAATGTGGAAGAGGGGTCTGCAAGGGAACGGAAACTGACCTCATCTCCCACTTCAATGGTAGCCTGTTATCACTTGACACAGCATAGATGCCAAAGTCATCTCCCACAAGCTATTATACTGTGGGGCTTTGAGAATGTGGCCAGTGTATACCGGTTCCAGATCATGGGTGATTATTGGAACCTGCACTGATGTCCTGTGAATACCAGAGTTGAGAGCAGAGGACAGGGAACCACTCTCTGAAAATAATAAGCAGGACATGGGGCTAGAAATTTTTCAAATATGCCCACCCATCCTCCACCCCCCAGCACTCTATAGAAATGCCTTCTCAGACCTTGGCTAAAATTCCTTCTAGAGATCTGTCTCAAAGCATTAGGTTTTGTTTACTCAAGGAGTGACTTCATCCCCCATTCCAACCACAGAAGCTCAATAGGGAAGTGAGGCTGACCACAAGCCAGACATATTTCCCAGCCTTTTGTCCCCATCTCAGTGGGGCAAAATATGTTCTGATGGTGGGTAGTGGGCATTGGACCTGAATTCAAATTCCAGATCTGTCATTGAACAATGGTGTGAATCTTGGGCAAATCACATGAACTCTCTGGGCCTGTTTTCCTCCTCCACAAAATGGAAAGGGTTGGACTAGCCCTGAGACTCATGAGCTCATGCTCTTCCTTCTTCAGGGATAGAAATGGCACTGAGTTGTCCTTTGCCCCTCTGGAGGGCAGCAGGAGGAAGAGTGGCCCCTGGAGGTGTCTGCCTTTATTGACCAGCAGCCAATGCTAGTTGACCCGTCCTCATCCCCGTCTCCATCTTTGTTTTCCAGCTTCTTCCAGAACTCACGAATCCAGATGAGTTGCTCTCGTACCTGGACCCTCCTGACCTGCCGAGCAATAGTAACGATGACCTTCTCTCACTTTTTGAGAACAACTGAAGCTCTCAGCTTTTAATCAGTCCCCTTCCCCCTCCCCATACGTACACACACGCACATGCATGCAAACACACACATACACACATACACACACATGCACACATACTTCACCCCATGTAGCCCATGTCCTCCCAAGTTCTCTACCCCAGAACTTCTCATCTGGAGCTGGGGTGAGGTCTCTCCCTGCTATCACCTTCTCAGAACCATTGGCGTTTGGTGGGGAGACTTCAGAAGAGGAAGTGGTACCTAGGCCACATGGGTTTGGGGGCCCTTAGAGCACCTGCTTCTGGCCCTGGCATGGCAAAGCCTTAAGTCCAGGGCAGCTGCATTTCTGCCCATGTCCAACACAGTCCTAAAAAGAAGAGCCTTGTGATGGAGAAAACCATCCCAGCACATCTCTAGCTCAGCAAGGATAAGAAAGTGGCTCTCCCTTCCCCACCCCAATTCTCCCATGCTGACCCAATGTCAGAAAACAGCATTCTAACCCAGGGGTCTTCCGTTTTGAAACTGAGAATTCTCCCCATCCATCAACTTCCCAGCCTGGACACCTGAACAACCACAGAACCAGAAATATGAAGAGAGATGGATGAATCAGGCACAGTACCCTGGGGAGGGGCCACCCATGCAGGAGTGAGTCCTGTGGGTGCCGGCCAGAGCTGCCAAAGTCACCACCACCGGAAAAGCACAAACCGTCCAAGAAAGAGCCTCCCCAGGCCAGAGCAGACCATGCTTTCTCCCTCTTCTCTGTGGAGCTGAGGGTTGCCATTTTTTGACCACTGACCTCTCAGCCCCAACAGACCCTGTGAATGGGGTCATGCTACACAGAGGCTCAGAGAGAATGGATGGAGATGAGGGCCTTTGAAGGGACGGGGGAGGGAGAGTTGCTTTTACTTTGGGTTCCAGCAGAAGGAGGGAACCATGGGGTTCTCTCTAAGATCATGGACAGTCGAGAGAATGGCTACTGGGTCATTTGAATCACGAGAGGACCCTACAGTTCCCTCAGCCAGAAATGTGAGAAAGCTTCAGCCCCTTTCTTTGAGGAAGGGGAGGGGGGGGGCGGGGAATCAGGGCTGGTGTGGGAGGGGTTTGAAAATGTGGGAAAGAAGAGGACAAACCTGTCAGGAGGCAGACACAGTAATGTATACCTTTACTCCTATTTTTAAAAAATACAAGGACAAAATCAGTTTTTAAATCATCTGCAGAAAGGAACACTGGGATCTGATAGATGAGTGACTTCCTTTTTTTGTGTTTTCTTTCTTTTGCGCCCCTCCCCTTCTGTCTCCAGGACTGTTACATGTCATCTGGTCCTCACACACACTGCCTCCCTCCACCCTCCCAATCCCGTTTTTTGTCCTGTTAAACATCAGGGCTTGCAGAAAGAAAGAAGAGAGGTGAAGTTGACCTTGACTAGGGCTTGGTCTTGGGGTCTGAGAGCCATTGCTGTGTGTTGTCTCTTCCATAATTCTGTCCATACTACCTGTGGGCTGCATCTCCAGCCCTGACTCCCCATCGCTCCCCTACCCATCTTGGTGGGCCTGCACCCTCCAGAGAGCACACATAGCTATGTCGGCAGACGTGCACACGTGCCAACCTCTCCTTTAAGGAATCCCATCTCAGCTCTGTCTCATGGACCATTCTTTGCCCTCAGTGGTTTAAAATTAACCTGATGCTCTCTCCCAGTGTGACATGACATGTTTTTTGCTCGTCCGTCCATCTGTCTCTTCAAAGCCCACCTATTTACCACTCTCCCAGGTCTTTGTGCCCTTGCCCCGGTTCTTACACAGCCATTTAAATGTATGATTTTATTTGGGGGTAACTTACATTTCTGTCAGTGGCCTACTCTGGGCTTAGATGATGCTGGGTTTACTCCCAGCCACTCAAATCTTTAAATTCTTTGCTTCAATTTCCATGCTGTCATCACTGCCCCCCTCCAGATAATCTTTATTTTTCTCCCCCTCTCTGGGCACCCCTAGCCCCTTGCTGTAGATATTACCAGAAACGGCAGTCAGTTTCATTTATTCCCAGCCTCCCATGTTCAGACTACCAGGTTTTCTGTAGAGAATTTGCCATCACACCTTTGTACTGGTTCGTTTGGTTTTTTGCATTTTTCTCAGATAACAAGTTGTTCAGTATGCAAAATCAATTATTTTAAGAATCACTATTGTAAATATCTTTGTGAATATTTTAGTATCGTCTTTGATAATATTCAACATTTTCATGACCCGGTTATATCCTTTGCTGGTGTTTTTAAATACCTTGACTGAAGATGAAAAAAAAAATGAGTCCTTTTTTAGAAAAAAAAAAAAGTAAAACAAAAAAAAATCAAAGATTCTTTTTACAGACTTAAGGGAATGAAATTTCTTTTTATTTTGAAGATATCAGCTCACCCATTTTAATCCATTTCCCAAATCCTTTGGCAGTAGAGCAAACAGCAAAATGAAACAGCATGAGGTAAAATCTGGATTGCTTTCAGTGGTGTTCCAGATGTTGCCATCCCTGGCGTGCCCTGCCATTCCACCCCCTCTCCATCCAGACCACACATACAAACACACATATGCACACACACTTGGGATAGAATGTGATTTGGGGGGTGGGGGGGGGGAAGACAAGTCATCACGCGTGGGCAAAGCAGAAGGGTCCGTAGACACGGGCAAGCAAACCGCTGGAGAATTACCCTGAAATTGTGACTAGACCTCCCCCCCCCCCCCAGTGCTACACTCCCATTTGTGCTGTGGCAGAGTTTCCCAGGACAAATCAGCACTTGCTACCAGTTTCCCACTTCCTAGGGAAGACAACAGCTTTCCTTGTCTGGCAAGTTAGTATCAATCAAGTGTTTTCCCTTTAGACCTAAGCATCAGCTTTCTCAAACAGGCAGTGATCAAGAGAGACTGACAGCTTTAGAGGGAGCCTTTCCCATATCATTTTGGGGACAAGGGACAGGCACATAATGAAAGGGGGTCCAGGCTCTGGTTCTTTTTATTATTATTATTTTTAACCTGTCAAAGGCGCTATTACCCTGAATAAGATCCACAAAGAGGAAATCATAACTTTGTAAGCAAGGGTGGCTCTCAAATCCCAAGATGGCGCCTCCTGTTCATGTCTTGGTGAATAGAGCCATTGGAGCCATAAGATTCTCCAAGGTGCCCAGTGCTTCAGAAGGGCTGCACCTAAAGGAAACCTGCCCATGGGATCTACTGGCGTGTTTGTGTCAATGTTGCCAAAGTTAATTACAAGGTGGGATGGGAGGGGGGGGTGGGAAAGCTCCATGAAAGAAATCTGAGCACCCCCACCCTTTGGGCTTTTTAAAGCTTTATTTGTGTATCAAATTCCCAGTAGATTTTTTTTCTCCAGATTAAAATATATATGTATATATATATTTCCCCCTCCCCCAATGGAAGCCCAAATAAACCCACAGAGATCTACACTTCTGCTCACTGATAGAACTTAGGACCGACCCATCCAGACACCACCGTGTCAGCAGCAGAGACTCAAGGGACACGTCTGTACATATGTAAATGAGAAATAGAGACCTGTTAACAGAGATGCATTCATCTTCCTTGGAATGTGCATTTGATTTTATTTTGCAAAAAAGACAAACAAACAAAAAAAAAAAGCTTGGAGCTCCATCTCATGTGGAAAAAAAAAATCGATCCTGTCTGTTAGCGTTTGTGAAGTCTGCGCATTGGATTCACACTCTGTAATATACGCTGACCCTGTGTGGAAAGTTTTGCTTTGTTCTGTTTTTCTTTTATCTACATGTACTCTTTAGCTTCAATGTGCTAGTCCTCTCACCTGTGTATTTTTAGGGTGCTAAGAAAACAATGAAGAAAATAAAGGAGATTTAAAAAGATTGTAACCAAATTCATACTTTGTACAATTTTTGATATCATGATCAGAGGTGAATGACACATGCCCACACACAGGCGCGTGCGTGCACGCGCAATCATGTAAGCTCAGTTGGAAGTCACTTCTACAGAAATGGTCATTGTCTTTGTTTGTACATCGTATGTACAATGCAATCATTTCATACTTTAAACTGGTCAAAAAAACTAATTGTGATTTCTAGTCTTGCAAAACTGTATGTAGTTAGATGATGTGACAACCTAATATTTATCTAATAAATATGTATTCAAACAAAACCTGTACATTAGGTGTTCATGTGGTTATTTTGTATTTAAAGATCAAATTATTGGACTATTGCTAGACATTTCTATACTCTGTTGTAACACTGAAGTATCTCATTTGCCCATGTTAATTTTTTTTTTCTAAATAAATTTTCAAAATGAAGGTTTGGTTGAATTAACCACTGTTTTGTGAATTTAAGAAGTGGGTATGAAAAAGGGAAATACCAACTTCCCCCTCCCCAGTCAAATAATTGACTTGGAAATCCAGCCTAACTGAGCTAGTTTTCTAGTCTGGTCTGGTGTTCCAATCAGACAGGCCTATAAATATATTCTCTTTTCTCTCCAGTCTGAGTAATGCAGTCACTAGCTTCCTGTGCTGAAATTCTATTTGTGTATATGAGAGGGAGAAAACGAGAATGTGGTTAGAAGAATAGGACATGAAGAAATTGTTGGAGATCGAAAATGTGTAAATGGGAGTGAAATACTGACTCAAATATATATAGTAGTCAAAGGTTTAAATAGTGCTTTATAGTCATTCTCTCATTTGACCCACAGGACAACCCTGTGAGGTGGATACGTGCATCATTATTCCCGTTTTATGGATGGGGAAGCAGAGAACCAAGAGAGGTTAAGTGATTTGCCCAATCACACTGCTGGGGTGGGGTGGGGTGGGGTGGGGGCAATAAGTGGAGGAGATGAGTCTGCAAGAGAATATGTGGGATTCAGAGGTTTGTTTTTTTTCTTCAGAAAAGGAATAATGTGTGAAGGTGAATGTTGGAGAGCTAGGCTGAAGAGTGTGAGACTAGACAGGGTGGATGAATCTGGGAGGGTTCCTTTGTGAGCCAGAGAGGGGCAGGGAAAAGAGATTGGGGAGATGGCAGTGTTGTGTTTGTGGAAAGAAGGTGTGTTTATAAGAGTGCTCTACCCTGGGGGAGGACCAGAGGATCCCTGTGGGAGAGAGAGAGGTAAAAGGGTATGGATGGTCTCAAGAGAATATACATGGGGGAAAGAGAAAGAAATGGTGAAGGTGTGAAGGAAGGAAAGAGGAAGGGTGTGGGTGAAGAAGGAGTGTAAGAGAGGACAAAGGAAATTAGGGTCTGCCTTTGATGTAGGAGAAGGTACAAGAGGAAGAGGAAGGATGTAAGTTGGGGAGGAAAGAAAGTGTCAACAGGGAGTTGATCCAGAGATATGTGTGTGTGTGTGTGTGTGTGTGTGTGTGTGTGTTATTGTAAGATACACTTCAGTATTTTCCCTGGGGGACTCATTTTGCATGGTATACCCATGGGTACCTTGGTGAAATAACCAATTTAATTTGAGGGAGGGGACAAGGGATGTTACTTACAATACAGGTGTGTCTGTAATCTAGCTTGAAATTATAGGTGATCCTCAAATATTTGAATCTGACCACAAGCACCTTTGAAAAATCTTACCTGGAAAGGGGGAAAAAATAAAGTAACATCTTGAGTTGATTTAAGGGAGGAGTGGGTGGTAGTTAGTAGAATCCTGTGATTGTATTAATAAAAGAAAGGGGGAAAAACCCAATAACTTCCCTTTGTCTTGTCTTGCCCCTGCCTTAGTAAACCCTCAAGCCTGGGTCCTTGTTTCTAGAAACTGGTGTCTCAAAGGGGGACATAAGTCATGCTTCTCAATGACAGTCTTCCCACCCAAAGTGATGCCTTGGCACATAGGCACTCAGTAAATAGTGAATTGAGGCATAATGAGGGTAAAGTGTTTGTGACAACCAGCCTTTTTGAGGGCCACTGAAAGAACATCTAGTACTTGAGCAATATAGAAACACCATCAGTAAGAATAATCAGTTAAAATAAAATGCTGCCAGATGGTATCTTGCAATGGCTACAGTCCACATAAGCTCCTCCTGACCTGGTTTGGTCCTGTAGCATTTTTCCTACTCTTCCATTACCTCCCGAGCAGCAGCCTTGGGGTGTTTACTGGGGTCTCTGACACCCCAAAGCCTTAACTGAGTTGAGGTTTTCTAGCAGCTTGCCACAGACACAAAACTCACTAATGATCACTTTATATGACAGACGGTACTTCAACTCCCTGAGTATTGTTTAGAGCGCAAAATGAGGAGCCCAGTGTCTCATAAGGATGCCCCCACGCCCTGTGGGAATTCAAAGAACTTTGGATCAGCTAGTACACTGTGGAGAGAGATGCAGAATTATTCTCTCCCTCTTTCCAGGTGAGATGAGCAGCAATGCTTCAACCTTCCATGACCAAACCAGACGCCAGGGCTCTCACTGCCAGCGCTCTGTCCAACACCAGGGCCTCCAGCACCAGGTCCTGACTGTGCATCATGCTATGTATCATTTTGCATTTTCTTGAAATAAAGGAACAAGGCTAAAGTTGAAGCATAGAGATCACAGTTTTAGAGATGGAAGAAAAGAGGTAGTCTTGTCCAGCCCCCTCATCTTACAGATGAAAAAAAGGAAGAACAGAGATGTTCAAGTTATTTATCCAACGCCACACAGGTAGTAAGTGGCAGAGGCAGAATCTGAATTCGGGTCTTTTGACTTCAGAGTCACTACACTTTCCACTGTACAAGGGTCAGAATCTCAGGGGCACAATCACCAAGTATTTACCATCCCAGACATCCCAAGAGTCCTTGTGGCTCAATCCCTTCTCATCTGGTGTTTGAGGGGCAACAGAACCACATTTGGTACTTTCCTTGTCATCAGAGGAAGAGACTCTCACCTCCTTTCCCCAACGTCTTTTGGATTTGGAGTTGCTATATGTTGGGCAGAAGGCCCCTTCTTTGTAGTACCATTTCCCATTCCCTTACCCTAATCACTCATCCTTGCCCCTTCACAGTCACTGACTGTCCTCAACCTTTTCCTTCCATTGTGCCCTCTCTTGTCATTAACAGCCTCCTTTGAGTCCTAAATATCTTCCTCTCATGCTCTTTCTAGCTTGTGTTTGTAGAAACTTGATTCCCTCTGAAAGACACAGCATCCCTGACCAACCTTTTCTATTAATGAGTACTCTTTCTCTCATGTCTGCACATACCAGGCCATGAAAAGAAAACAACAAACTCCTTGCTCCTCACAGCCCCTTCCAGGTCACCTTTTTGGCCACCATCTTCTTCTTTGATATCTGATCTCTCTCTTCTCTCTCTCTCTCTCCCTCCCCCTCTCTGTCTTTCTGTCTCTCTCCCTCTCCTCTCTCTGTATATACATATATATATATATATATACACATGTATACATATACATACATATATGTGGGTGTGAATGGGTATGTATTACCTTGTCTGCATTCTTGTCAGTCATCTTCTGATTTCATAGTCACTGAATCACAAAATCAGAAGTGACATCAAAGAGCATCCAACTTAACTCAAACCTAAGCAAAAATCCCCTCTCCGACATGCTCCAATAAGCCTTTGCTTGAATACCTTAAGTGATGGGGAACCCCACTACCTTACTTGTGGAGAGCTCTTCATATTAGGAAGTTTTCCCATATATTGAACCTAAATTTTCCTCTTCATATTTTCTACCCATTGATCCTACTTCTGTCCTCAGAGACCAAAAAAGAATGAGCCTAATTCATTTTCCCAATAGCCCTTCAAATACTTCACCATATCCATTATATCCCCCTAAGAGTTCTTTAGAACATCTCCAGTTCTTTCAACCAATCATCATAATGGCAAGAACTAGAGTCCTTTCACCTAGTTACCCTCCTCTAGACACTCCAGCTTATCAGTTTCCTTCCCTAAATATACCTCAGAACTGAACACAATACTCCTGTTGTGGTCTGACCAGGACAGCATGCAATGGGACTATTACCTCCCTGGTACTAGACACCATGTCCACCTTAGTTAATACAACCTAAGCATTAGCTTTCTTGATAGCCATATCACTGCTGACTGTATCAAACTTAGAGTCTATAAAAATGCACATATCTTTTTCAAACAAACTACAATCAATCCATGCCTGTCCTATCTTGTACTGGTGAAATTCATTAGTAAAACCCAAGTATAAGACTTGACCAGACCTAGTGGCTCAGTCAGAGAGGCTGCTAGACTTGGAGTCAGGAAGACTTCAGTTCAAATCTTTCCTCAAACACTTACTGGCAGTGTGACCCTAAGCAAGTCACAACCTTTGTTTACCTCAGTTTCTTTCATCTGAAAAATGGGGACAACAATAGTATCTATCTCCCAGGGTGGTTGTGATGATCAAATGAGATAACATAAGTAAGGTGTTCTGTAAACCTTAAAGCACTTCTATAAATGTTATTAGTATTTTCATCATTATTTTTTTTAACATTTGGTGACAAGTCACTCTAAAACTTAGACCCATCTTCAGATGACAAGACACACAAGCTATTGTCAGATCCAGCTTGGAAACCTTCTAGTTTGGGAGAATCCCCCAGAGCAGACCTTATACTCCCTTGATATAGCCTACAAGAACCCAGGGTTAACTCTATACCACACTGAGGAACTGGAAGATGATTTTGAATGTTTATATACGTAGGTGTTTATTTGTATGTACTCTCACCTTTTCCATTAGAACAGAGATTCCCTTAGCATTAGAAAAGAGATGCCCTACCTTCCCCTTAAGACTGAACTACTCCTTAAGATAGGGATTATTTCTCCTCTTAGACTAGAAGCTCCCTGAAGTCAGGAGCTATCATCCCTATCAGATTGGTGAGTCCCTAAAAGCAAGAACTATATGTGCCATCAGATAGGAGATTCCTTGGTGAGAAGGTCTCTGCTACCAGATTGGGAGATCCTCAAAGATTGAGCCTGGCTCCTCCAATTGCTTATTGGCTCCCCAGTAGCAGAGAAGGTCAGACCAAGGGACCCCTCAAGGATAAGGTTTCTTATGTTTACTACATCCTACAGGGCACATAATCCCATATTTATTTTTACAATTGCTTTATGGGTCTTTATAGTGTCTGGTCTAAGGTCATGTTCATTGTGAGGCATCTATCATTGTCTCACTGATTCTATAGCCCCAACAGGAACCAGTAAAGTTAAAACCAGGATATTACATCGAGCAGCACTTTGCATTAATCTGTACTTTTAACTTTTTTAATACCTTTCCCCATTTATTATAATCACACTTTCTATTTTTAAAAGACATTTTTTTTTGGCTTTTCAGCTAGATTTTGAAGGAGTTTGAAGACCAAGTTGAAGATTTCATATTTTGTCCTAAATGAAATAGGAAGCCATTAAAGTGACATTCTTAAGTGACATGGTTGTACTCATGCTTTTAGAGGATTATTTTGATAACTGCATAGAGAATGAATTGGAGAAGGGAGATTTGAAGCAGGGAGCTAAGTTAGGAGACTGTCTCAGCAGGTAATGTAAGAGATGATCATGGGCCTGACCTAGGGTCATTGTTGTGGGAATGAATGGTGGGAAGGGTACATATGCAAGAGATATTGTGGCAGTAGAATTCACAAGACTTGTCAACTGACAATATGAGAGAAAGAAGAATCCAAGGATGACTCTGAGGTTGTGGATTGGAGAACTGGAATGCTGGTGGTAGGAAGTTCAAAGGAGGGAAGGAGTTAAGGTGGAAGGTGATGAGTTCCACTTTGGACATTTTGAGTTAGAAATGCCTCTGTGGCATCTCAGATATGCACAAGAGGTAATGAGGACTAGAAATAAGGAATACAACTGAGACAACTCTTCTCCTCTCTGATGAGGCCCACCTCCCCCAGTGACCTATACATTCCTTCTGACTGATTGTACCACCCTAGTTTTAACATTCCTAGCCATCCCGTAATGGCAAGAACTCATCCCTTTTGGTAGGTCCCACCTTCGTAAAGGAGGCACATAACTCATGCAATTCTCAGTACCAGTGAAGTTTAAAGTCAGTGTTTGCTACTACACATTGTGGCTTTGTTTCTTCATGTCATATATCCCCAGCTTTGGGTTAGTCCCAGAACTCTTTCACTAGGTCCAAGAAACTCAGTCTGGGCATTCCATCACTGCTGCTAGCTTTCATTCCTCTGGCATCTAGCTTGAACCAGGAAGTCTGCCTCAATGGCATCTGCCAGCTATCATCCCTGAGGACACATGGTTCTCTGAAAGGGTCTCACAGATTCCCAGGACTTCTCTCCAGGGAAATAATCTACAGCTATTGTGTGTGAATATGTGTATAACTCCTCTCTTCCATGCATCATTTCTGTATCTCTAGCACCTGTCTGACTGCTAAGTCCACGAGGAGAGCCCAGGTTTGGGATATTGTCCTCAATCACTCTTTCCATGATGTTAAAGGGGAAAGGAGAGAAACAAAAGAGAGAGATAGTAACTGGTAGGAGGTCTGCAGTGGGGAGACATAGAGGAGAAGATAAAGCACTGACCTTAGAGACAGAAGGGCCTGGGTTTAAGTCCCAAGTTTGAGACACTTATGGCTGTGTGACCCTGAGCAATCTCTTAACCTCTCAGTGTTCTAGGCAACTCTAAAATTGAGTTGCAAAAAAAAAGCATCACCTTGAATTGATAGAAGAGTCTCCTCATTGAGGAATTCCCTAGTCCTGAAGTCAAAAAGAACCCAAGTTCAAATCTGACCTCAGACACTTCCTAGCTGTGTGACCCTGGGCAAGTCACTAACCCTTTGTCTGTCTCAGTTTCTTCAATTATAAAATAATGATAGCACTTACCCCACTATGGTTGTTCTGATGATCAAATGAAGTAACATTTGTAAAGCAGTTAGTACAGTGACTTTCATACAATCACTTAAGAAATAAATGCTTATTTTTTTCCCCTTCCCTATAATAATGAAATCACAGGTTTGCTTCCTATACCTGCAGTGAGCAGACAAGGTCACATGCCTAATGAATCTGTGTTCTATACATACATCTGTGACCCCTCCTCCTCAGCCCCTCCTCTGTGATTTCTGTCAGCATCCTCCCAAAGGTCTCCTGGGGGGAGCCCTCCCCAACCTGCAGGGGGCCTCCCTTCCTTTCTCTTCATTGTGAGGACGCTCTTTGCTCCTCCATCCCTCCCTCTCATTTTTTCCTCGTATTTTTAATTCTTTGTTTGTACCATATTGCAGCTTGCTCAGCCTTCCCTTGCACTTCTCCTACACCCACTGGGCGATTCATCTTCATCTCTGGAAACTACGGTGAGCAGGGGCCAGCAGTCACACGATAGCCCTGCTAGATACTTGGTATTCATGTATCTGTTTAGATGCATTCATTCATTCATTCCCTGGGGAGAGGGAAAAGAACATATAAAAGAAAAGCAACACAATCATTCTCCACCAACACAATGTCCTGTGGGCTCGAAGACCGGCTGGTCTCTGGTGCACAAAGCAGAGATGCGTGCTCACTGGACATGGGCCACTGGCATGCAGGAGAATGCTGCTTTGCATCAAGGTTGCATATGCTGGCAGTTTTGTGGAGACCACAGTGAGGAAGTTGCATGATGGACTTGCTAGAAATTGCTCATCTGAGAATTGCAGGCCTCCCCCTGCACCTGCCCCCATCCCTTGGCACAGCATGACCAAGTTCTGCCCCACTGCAAACCAGGTATGCCTACTTCTTCTCCTTCCCACACCATTCCAGTCCTACAGCCTGGTTCCCTAGGCTGCCTGGGCCTCCTGCCAGGTCCTAGGCCATATGCTTTTCCCCTGTGCAGATGGACTTTTTCTGCAGGTGGGAGAACTGAATCAGGCACTGGAGCTGGGCATCACAGTTATGCTATATTCCCACTCAGGTGGACTTTGGCCTGGGGGATTCACTTTACTTTGATCAGCCTACAAGCATTTATTAAGCACTGTTGTGTAGCCGACGCTGGGGATACAAGTACAAAGAATGAAACAATCCCTCCTCACAAAGAGCTTACCTTCTAATGGGGAGACAATGAGTACATAGAACATAAAAAGGCTTAGAAATATCAAGTGAATAAATGCAAACATACACAAGTTGGTACAAACTTCAATTCAGTAAACATTTATTAAACACTTACCATATGCCAGAGTAAAGGGGCAAAAGTAAGATAATTCCTGCCCTCAAGGGTCTTACATTTCCCTGGTTCTCTACTATAATGTGGAGTTTCTATTATTGGAGAGGCTCCTAGAGCAATGTCCTGATGGCAGAAACCTGGCTGGAGACTGGCAGAGGTGTCAGTCATTGTGTAAAGGTCTTAATCCTTCCTTGTCGTTCAGTTTCTCTGACTTCCATTCTCTTGTCTAGTGGCTAGGTTAAGGATGATACCCAGAGACAAAAGGTAACTCCCTCCGGCTCAAGATGTCCACCTTGGTATGAGGGAGAATGGCTTTTGTACACTGGAGTTCTGCATTGGAAGGTTTTGTCACCAACTTTCTGTGTGTCTTGGAATCGGGAAGACCTGAGTTCAAATCCTGAATTAGAATGGCATACATGCACAAAGGGGTTTAAACAAAGAGGGATAAAAGATGTGAGGAATTGGTTCAAGCTGGGGCTACAAGTAACACTTCATGGGGAAGGTATAAGGATGTTCACTAATGGGGCCTTTCAATAAAGAAAGGGAGAATGGTGAAGCAATTGGTGGTGTGGTGCTACAAGAAACAACGTATGTGGAACCTGCAGAGACAATGTGATGATTTATATGACCTGATGCAAAGTGAAACAGGAAGAACCCAGCAAGTAATACACATCTGGCTGCAACAGTGTAAATGGATAAAACAATAATAAAACAATAGAAACTGAATGAGGCCAAATGAGAATGACAAGTTTGACCCTAAAGAAGAGATATAAGAAGGCTGATCCCCTTCATCTCTCTTCAGAGGTGGAGGATTATGGATATGGAACACTGCACATATATCTGACTTTTTCAGTCTTGGTTATTTCTATTGAAAAAGCACATACTCCTGGGAGGGTAACTCATCATTAACACTGTAGAATAAATAAGTCTCAAAGTCAGATCAGCTCACCTGCTGATGGGAGGGCTCCTGATTACTAATAGAGAGGGCTCAGGGAGGGAGTTAAAGCAAGACAAACTTCCTCAACTTGTCCATTTTACCCAGAGCTGGATCTCACTGCGTGTAAAGAACGGAGGCAGCTCCCAGGGACTGAGAGTAAGACCAGTTACTCTGCTGGCATTTTCCAATTCTTATCTTTTTGTTGTTCATTTCTCTTCTTAGGATCATGGCTTGGGACTTGGAAAGGATCTTAGAGGTCATCTAATCCAAGATGCCCTCATTTTACAGATGAGGGGTCCGAGGCACAGAAAGAACAAATGCCTTTCTCTAAGGTGATGTGGTCCCTCTCTTCCTCCTCCTCCCTCTGTTCCTCCCTCTCTTCTTCCTCCTCCCTCGACCTCCTCCCTCCTCATCCTTCTCTTCCACATCCATCCTTTGACTGAGGGAGCCTACACACCTCCCCATTCAGGCACTGTGGTCACCCTCGCAGCTGCTGGCTTTGCCCAGATGTGCTGAATAAACCACAAGGTCATGATGAGGGGTGTGTCCTCTGCCCTGAGTTCATCTCTCAGTTTGGGCCTCTCCTGATGGGAGCCTACCTCAGTCACCTACTTTGGAGAAGTCACTTAAACTCTCTATGCCTCAGTGTCTTCATCTATAAAATGGAAGCATTGGAGTGGAGGGCCTCTCAGGTAGGTCTTTTCCAATTCTGAATCTGTGATCCCATGACCCTGCCATGGGCTGCTCAGTGTCCAGCACTAAGCAAGATCGGAGACGTGAATAAGAAATGACCAGACCACGTGGGTAGTTCAAGGAAGTTCAATCCATTTATTGATTCTTAGGAAAAGGTTTTTATAGAGCAAATGAGACAAAGTATTCTTATCATTACCTTAGTCTGTTATATCTTGGAAGTAGCATAGAATAAATAATTTGATAAGGATTTGCTATCTAGGAGACTAAAGCCTTTGATCTAGGCCTCAGGTACCTGTTAATGCAGCCGCAGTCATAAATGGATACAATTGAGAGCAGACTTCAAAGACAAAGCTACAATCCTCAAAAGACATTACCTTTAGAGCTGACCATCCAAAGATACCTGAGTACTGAATCAAATATTTTGGCTCTCAATAACTAAAATCTTGGGGTAGAGCCTATTGATCTCAGAACTGAAGCAACATAACCCATATCAAAAGACCCAAGGAGCAAGCTTAACAAAAAGTGGCATCGAAAAGGGTCTTCTATAGGGTAGATAGTCTGAGTCCTGAATCATGCCTCTTAGGCTCCCCATAGACCCTGGCTCTTGACTCATCAGAAAAGAAAGAGGGGCAGCCCTGGAGTCAGGAGGGCCTGAGTTCAAATCCGACCTCAGACACTTAACACTTACTAGCTGTGTGACCTTGGGCAAGGTGTGACCTTGGGCAAGTCACTTAACCCCAATTGCCCTGTCCTCCAAAAAGCAAAAAAATAAAATAAAATAAATTTTTAAAAAAAGAAAGAAGATTTGGTGGCAGCTTTTTGACATCTTCCCCCCATCCCATCCCACTCCACATGTCTATATGATCAGTGGAAGGGAAAATACACAGAGGTGACTCAGCTGTCATTATGAGTACTGGCTCTGGTATGAATGAGTTCATTCTTCCCTGAGAACATTCTCCTCAGGCTCTGAAGACAGCATGTTTATTTCCTACTCTGAAATAGAGTAGGCAGCTAGCTGTACCTTACCTGCCCCAAACACCTCCATGGGATAGTGTTGAAATTCCTTTACCAAGAAACAAAGTCCTTCATTCTACAATGAGAAGTCAGGCTTCACCAGCAAACCCCATTGGGAGAAGGGACACACAGTCACAGTGAGGGACATGTTCAATCCAATTCCATTGTTAAAAGTTTAATTAACTACCTGGGGGCTTCAGAAACCAAGATGAAAAATGATACCATTCCTGGCTTTAAGGGGTTTCCAGTCTAGTAGAGGAAAAGAATCATGTACTTATATGACTATAATGCAATATATTATATATTAATATATACATTATACACATATATGTATATATAATATGATAAATGCCTGAGAAAGTTCAGAGTGGGCTGAGATATTCACATCTCTTCCCTGAAAGCTCAGAGAAGTCTTCATAGAGAGGGTAGCACCTTCACTGGACCTTGAAGGAAGGGAAAGATTTGCTTGTGTAGGGATGGAGAGTGGACAGTCTCTTCAAGGTATGGAAGATGGTTATTCAAATACACCAGAGAGGGCAAGATGAAAGGGTGACTCAGAGAATCATAGGTCTAGAATTAGGAGGAATCTCAAAGGTTATCCAGTCCAACCCACTTGTTTTAAAGAATAGGGACCCAAGGACCAGGCAGGTTAAGGGACTTGGGAGAGGAGAGTCAGAGGACTGTGGGCACTTGATATGTGAAGGGTGTTGAGGAATAGACATCTCCTGAATCACCGCTACTCATAACAACCTACAGGATGTCTATCTGGCTATCCCACTGGCACTTCAGATTCAATAGGTAGATGAAGAGAAGAGATAAGAAAATACTTTCTTGAAGAGGTGGAAGATGATGGCAGATAAAATCAAGGCGTTTGTTTTACTATTTTTTTTGTTGTTTAATCTTTGCTATAGGGAAGACTCATGGGATTGGAGAGTGGTAGCCTATTTGGAGATGAATGTGAAGTAAGAGCAAAAGACGTAAAATAGCATTTAAAAATACTGCCTAGAAGCGAGGCCGACCCCAGATAGGAGGCTGGTGGGGCTGGCAACCTGGGGAGAGCCAGGACATTAGGCCCTGGACAGACTTTCCTGAAACAACCGTGGAACTGCCCACTGAGTCCACACCCTGAGAAGGGGAGGAATCACCAGCCTCTTTCTCTGAAGTGGGTAAGCCAGTTTGGGCTGGGTCAATGCCACAAATGGACAAAGAGACCAAGGAACAGGCCATGTGCTACTACCAAAGGCCTGGAGGGGTTTTGGGGACCTGTAGGAACTCATTCCCTTGACTCAGGGCTGAGTCAGCTCTCACTTGCCCCATCCCCAAATCTTCCCTAGGCCAAGCACTTTCAACTCACATCCCAACCCTTTTCAATGCAAACCAGCTAATCACTAAATTTGAATCTGATCTTATTATGAACCGTACAGTGAGCCAGCCCTGGTCATAGACAGACTGGGTGGCCACCTATATAGTTGTCTTTATGAATAGGTTCTCTTCGTGACCTGCTACTTCCTCTCCTCTTCTTTCCCCTCCCCTCTCCTTTCCTCTTTCCCCTCCCCCTGTGCCATGAACCATACTGCCCTTGAGGCTTTCTTGGCAAAGATACTGGAGTGGTTTGCCATCTTCTTCTCTGGCAGATTAAGGCAAACAAAGGTTAAGTGACTTGTCCAGAGTTGCACAGCCAGTATCACAGGTTAGATTTGAAATCAGGTCTTTCCGACTCCAGGTCCAGACTACAAATAGCTTCCAATACTTCATTTACACATACTTCTCTTGTACACTTGTGCATTATTTTGTTTTATAATTATTTCTATATTTGTTGTGTCCTTCTCCTCTATTATAAACACCCTGAGAGCAGAGGAGAAGTCTTATCTCTGTTAAAGAAATAGTTTCAGAGTTTAATAGTTTCAGACTTAAACTGAATTGAATTGAGCAGATCCTTCTCTTGCCTTTGGGCGCGTAGTGGCGTGGAATGTAGGGAGGTCAGGAAGACATCAGCTGATCAAAAATTCTTCCATAAGAAATGCAGCTGGAAGGGCCAGCAAGAAGCCTGAGCTTGCCTCTGGAGCCCCAAGTAGTAATTAGCATATCATCAGGCTTCAGAAATTTCCTGATGAGCCATTATTCAGAGAACCCCTGAGCCAGGAGCTCCAGTGACCTTGGGAAGCCATCTTCTGGCTTCAGGCAGGACTCTGCCTAAACTAGAGGAGAGAGACCAGAATCGATCTATATAAGCTCTGGAGGGAAAACAAAACAAAAGGGAAAAAGAAAACTATTGTCCAAGAAGCAGGGCAACCAATCCATAATGGAGTATTACAATCCTTGACTCTTTGGAGGTGTTTCAAAGAGAAAGGACCTCTAGAGCAGACATTTTAACCTGGAGTGCATGAACATTAATAATGTTTTGACAACAGCATTTCAATGTATTTGGCTTCCTTTGAAGTCCTATGTGTTTATTTTATGCATTTAAAAATACTCTGAAAAGGATTCCCCAGGCTTCCTAAAATGTGTCACCTAGAGCTGGTTCTAATAACGTTGTGCCTTAAATGAGCAAGACCCAAGTAACAATTTAGAAGTGGACTCTTTATTGACACCAGGTGACTGCTCAGGGCCCTACCCCAAATGGAACAGCAGTCAGCTGGCACAAAGTTTCAGCTTTTAAAGGCAAGTCAAGCAGCCAGTGGTTAGGGACTGTATAAGCAGGAACTTGCAGAGATTAAAATCGGTGATGGGTCAGTACACATTTCGATTTTCTTGATGGGGAGTTTCCTTAGGCGTGGCTAAACCTGGCAGTTTGCTTACTCCTGTGATGGAGAGCTGGTTGGGAGAGGGGAAAGGAACAGGGGACCCAGAATGGGGCCGGGTACAACACTAGTCCAGATGTAATGTGACTAGAGCCAACGGGAAGGATGCTGAGTCCTTTGGGATTTGGTACAAAGTTTGGACTGCTGGGCAATTATCCCTGCGGCAGTGTTTCCCAAGGCACCTGTCAGGGGTTGGGTGCATACAGAACTGTTGCTCAACGGAGACTGTTGGATCTCAGCCAGTCGGGGCCCATCTAGATCCCCAGGTGGCTAATTGCCTCCTGTACTTTGAGACTGTTGAGCTTGGTTGGTTGAAGCTCACAGTCCTTTTCTGCTCCTTTGGGGAAAATAATTCTTGGGGGCAATCTCTAACTCCTGGCTAGATTTCTGGTATCTTCCCATGCTTTTGGGGGAGGGAGGGCTCTGGTTTCCTTGTCAAACACATCACTGACAACCTGATTTTGGACAAATCCCAAACCCTATCTGGGACCCTATAAATGTGTCTATAAAATGGGGGGGTAGGTTAAATTAGATAATTTCTTGGGTGTGTTCCAGGTCTAATGTTAGATGGTTCATATATAATGGGCTGGGGTGGGGGGAAGGGCGAGGGAAGTGATCAGGAATGCTGCTGGTCAAATTGATGAGTCCCACAATCAAGTTGATGAGACTGCAGGTGTAGACCTTTCTGGAAAGGGCATCTCCACTAGAAGTAGCATTAATTGTAGCCCCTTGCTGAGAGGATACAGGGGATGCCTTTGATTGGTTCCCAGTGATTAACCTCCATCATTAAATACCGGATTATAAAATTATGGCATTTAAAGCTGGAAAGGAACATTTTAAATAACTAGCATTTATATAGTACTTTACTCATTTCATCTCATTTCATCATTCATCTCATTTCATCCTCACAACAACCCTGGGAGATCGGCGCTATTATTATTCTTTCCATTTTTCAGGCAAGGAAGCTGAGGCAGACAGAGGTTGAGTCTTGCCCAAGATCACATAGCTAGTAAGTATCTGAGTTCAGATTTGAACAAAGGTCTTCCTGACTCCAGGTCCATGTCTGTGCTACCTAGCTCATTTCCTCTTAAGTACAAGGGATCTTTCCTGTTTTGTGTCATGAACTTCTTTGGAAATCTGGAAGGAACCTATGGACCCCTTCTCAGAATGTTTTAAATGTATAAAATGAGATACACAGAAAAACAATATAAAGGAAACCATTTTATTGATACAATTGAAACACTAACAACAGGAAATTAAAAAGTTCACAGTAGCTAGGTCAAGAACCCTGGACAAAATCAGCTCCCTCATTTTACATATAGGGAAACTGAGTCCCAGAGAGGAGTCACTTGCCCACCGTCACAAGGCTAATAGGAGGAAGAGCTGGGGTTTCAAGTAAATAGGACAATGTGGCACGTGGGGTGTCCCCCTGATATCTACATTTGGAATTGGTCCCTCCTAAAGTTTGCATCTCCTTTCTGCTCCCTCCCTATTGGACTGAATTCTCAGATGCACTTGGCTCCTTTCCATGGAGTGCCTACTTTTTCATCTTTCCAAGTTTACACAGGCCAGGCTAAGAACTTCTCAGACATTTTTGGTGCTATGTGACTGAACTTGAATGATTCAGACCAACAGAGGTATCTCTCTGGGGTTTCTGGCCAGCACAACCATCTCCTTGGCCAGAGGAACACTACCAGCTAAGAGGTGCCCAGCAGAATAGAGGTAACACAATGTATTGTATGTATTTCCCCCCAGTTTAGACCTGTGATTTTATTGGGGGAGAGAGGAGAGAACTCCCATTATGGAAACTCTCTCCACCAATTCAATTATAGTGATATCATTTTGGTCCTCCTCCAGAAGGAAGGACAACAACCAGCACCGACTACCACCAGTAGGTCTTTGAAAATTGACTCAGGACACCGAGATGGTAAGTGCCTGTGGTCACATGTCCATTATGGTCCAGAATTACAGCTCAGGCCTAGGTCTATCCTGGTCCAAGATCAGCCCTCTCTACCATAACATGATTTATGTCACCTTGAACAGAACAGGTTTAAAAAGCTATTGGTATCTTTCATGTTTAAAAATAATCTATATTTCCCAATGTATCTCTTCCAGAGAGACATCACTTATAATAAAGGGGGGAGAAGTTTAGCAAAATTAACCACTGTTTCAAAAAAGTCTGACATTAGATGTAGTGTCTCTCACCCATGGTTCCCCACCTCTAAAAAGAAACAGAGGGAGCTATCTTCTCATATCTCTTTTTTGGGGCCACACTTAATTTAATAATTTTGCAGCATCATTTCAATTGTTTTATCATTGTTCTTTCTGTTTATATTGTGGTAGTCATTGTGGAATGTTTTCCTGGTTCTGCTTACTTCATTTTGCTCCTTTCACTTGCTCCTTGCTTTTCTGTATGCATCATATTAATATTTTTTTGTTTTTTTGGAGGGAAATTGGGGTTAAGTGACTTGCCCAAGGTCACACAGCTAGTTTTTGTGCTAAGTGTCTGAGGCCGGTTTTGAACTCAGGTCTTCCTGACTCCAGGGCCAGTGCTCTATTCACTGAGCCACCTAGCTGTCCCTTATAGTAATATTTTTTAAAATTTACTTTATTGGAGCGGCTAGGTGGCGCAGTGAATAGAGCAACAGCCTTGGAGTCAGCAAGACCTGAGTTCGAATTTGACCTCAGACATTTAACATAAACCTAGCCATGTGACCTTGGGCAAGTCACTTAACTCCAATTGTCCTACCTTCCCCCCTCAAAGAAGGAAAAAAAATATTTTATTTTTAGTTTATGGAATAAACCAAGCATTTCCATAACACAGTATAATAAAAATATGATTGTACATGAAACTGCAAATCTGTTATGTACAACTTGCTATTCCTTTTAAATATACAAGGTCAACATGTAAATTTCTTCCCCCTGTCCCCAATTTTCTTATGGCTCAGTTAAATTCCATTAAATTCATGGTGCCATTAGGCAGCACAGTATAGAGTGTGCAGAGTTTGGAGCCACCTGAATTCAAATCCTGCTTCAGAATCTTACTAACTCTATGACCCTGGGGAAATCATGTAACCTTTCTCAGTCTCAGTTTACCTGTCTTTTAAATAGGAGGGTGGGTGGCCTCTATAGCCTTTAAGGTCCCATACTGCTCCAAGTCTATGATCATGTTTTGCTTATACATTCTTTACCTGACGGACATCCTTTTTGTTGGGGCTTTTTTGCTACTCAAGTTTTTAATAACTATTTTTACAAACTCTGGTTTGGCACCTCTTTGATTCCTCTTCTGGGAGTGGAAACACTGAAGAGCAATAGCTCCCAACAAATTCTCTAGGATCAATAGGCCATCTCCATGTGTGTCCATCTCCCTGAACTGCGGGTTTAGGAGAAAGTGGTATCCAGTGTACATCCAGATGGCTCAGTAGAATCACCTTTCTGGCTCTGGCTTCCAGTTTGCCCCTAGGGGGCACCACTGTTACACTGAGGAAAGAGGGTGGGAAGGTTACACAAGCCTTCCTTGCCATGGAACCCTGATTGCTAGTGTAGATGACTGGTTGTTTATTGTTGAAGCCAGGAGCCCCAAGTCCTCCATCAACAATGGGCCCTGCGTCTTCTTTTGCTGGGAGATACACAGAGCCAGGCAGTTAGCCAGAGCTGAGCCCTCCTCTTGGACCACTGCCAGGCTGGCAAGGACCCTTCCCTTCCATGGTTACCATACTCTGGGCAGAGCTCAAGGAAGACGGCCTCCAGATAGTGGAGACTGGAGCCTGGATGCACGGGAGACGGCATTCTCCCCAGCGGATTGATGAGTCTTCCAGCTAAAGATTCAGTAGAGGAAGCAAGGAGAGGTCATTTGGTTACTAGGTAACCCTTAAGTCCATAGAATGTGAGAAGTGAAATTGAACTCAGCCCAATGCTGTCATCTTAGAGATGAGAAAATGGAGGCCCAGAATGGGCCTTTTTTGTGACCAGTGGCACTTAACTAGTTAGTCCTGTAAGAACCAGGACTAGAACCCTGATTCCTTGCTCTCTAAGTCCAGTGTTCTTTCTTTTTAAAATGTAAATGTTTTTCATTCTGAATTTGAGAGAAAATAAGGAGGAGGAGGAGGAGGAGGAGAAGGAAAAGAAGAAGAAATAGGATGAGGAAGAGGAAGGGGAGGGAGGGAGGAGAGAGAGGGAAAGAGAGAGAGACAGACAGAGACAAAGAGAGAATGGTGGGAGAATATTTTTACATGCAAAGCAGAACCTTAAAAACACAAATCTCTATTAAGTATAACTTGCATTTTAAAACATATAAACTCAACACTTTCAGAAGTGTCCTGCTTTTCTGTTTCCCTCTAACTTCCTTCGATGACAATTTTTCCCCTTTTCGCTGACACCATCACTAGCTAGGTGGCCTCATAGCATACAGAGCACCAGGCCTGGAGTCAGGAGGACCTGAGCTCCAATCCAGCCTCAGACACTTCCTAGCTGGGTTACCTCTGGGTGAGTCACTTACTTCTGCCTCAGTTTCCTCAGCTGCAAAATGGGGATAATAACAGCACCTACCTCTCAGAGCTGTTGTGAGGAACAAACGTGATGCTTTTTGTAAGGCGCTTAACTCAGTGTCTGTCACAGAGAGAGGCTTCATAAATACTTGTTTCTTTCCCCTTTCTCTTCCGAAATAAAAGGGAAAAAGCACAATCCTTATGGGTTTTTTTTTTCACAAAATAAGCCCAGTCGAGCAAAAAAAAAAAAAAAACCAAACCCAAACTGTACACATTTACAAAGTCCAAAATGCATATTTTGTCTTGTACCTTAAATCCATTACCTTCTGCCCCGAGATGACTTAGTGCGTTTGGCCACTGGTCCTCTGGAGTCTTGGCTGGTCATTGCATTGGTTTGATTCGTTTTCTTTTTCTGCATTCTTATTACTGGATCAATTGTCCTCCAGAGCTTTTCCCCAGGTACCACGCTGGCTCCCTTTGTGTCCCTGAGAGGCCATGTGCTCCAATGGAAAGGCTATTGGCCTTGGGATCAGAGGCCTTGGATTACAGTCTTAGGGACATCTCTTAGTCAGATGAATCAGTTACTTTTCTGAGCTTTAGTTTTCTCATCTGTAAAATGAAGGCAGTAATACTTTGATGACCTACCTCCCAGGGCTGTTTCAAGGAAATCACTTAGGAAGGTATTAATTGGACCGGATGAACTATGAGTTCCCTTTTAACTCAGACAGTCTAATTGCTATATAAATGTGAGTCACTACAAAGATGCTGAGGACGATGTCTGGGGTTGGCAGGCAGGCAAAGGGGACTGAAGATGCTGTGATCATAGATTTAGATCTGGAACAGAACTTGGAAGCCGTGAAATCTAACCTCATGTTGTAGATAAGGACCCTGAGGGTGGGTGGTTAAGTGATTTGCCTAAAATAAGATAGCTAGCAAGAATCTGGCAAATCTAAACTCAGTTATCCTGGCTGCAAGCCCAGTTCTCCATCTATTGTACCACCCGGGAAGGAACAGAGCTACCAGCTCCCCGTGGAAAGGGAAAAAGCTTTCAACAGCACAATTGTAAAGGCCCCCAAAAGTGGGGAGATATTTGGCCCACCAATGTGGGCCAAAAAGCACAAGATGAACTGGGATGTGTCAAAAGCATTTGTTTCCTTCCTTCCTCTTTCCCTCCCCACGTAGAAAGGGAAAAACAATTCTCATAAATATAGTTGAGTAAAAGAAATCTACACATTTGAAATGTCAAAAAATGATATTTCATCCTGCACCTTAAGTCTGGAGGTGAGGGTGTGTATGTGTGTGTGTGTGTGTGTGTGTGTGTGTAGGTGTATCTATACAGGAATGAAAGTAGCATAAAAGTACTAATAAATGATATGTAGAGTTTCAAAGTTCACTTCACGCGAATCTCATTTCAGCCTCAGAATAGATATTATTGTTCAATGGTTTAGTTGTGTCCAACTCTACTCCACCCCTTGGACTTTTGTCCGTGGGGCTTTCTTGGAAAAGAGACTGGAGTGGCTTACCATTTCCTTCTCCAGTGTGTCCCCATTTTACAGATAAGGAACTGAGGCAAATAGGGGCTAAGTGACTTGCCCAGGTTAGTAAGTATCTAAGGTCACATTTGAACTCAGATCATGCTGACTCCTGCTTTATCTACTACACCACCTAGCTGCCCCTGTGAGATAGACACTACAAGTCTTATTCTTTCCCATTTTACAGATTAGGAAACTGAGACTCAGAGTGACTTACCAGTTATCACATATCATAGGCAAATGTGAACTTGGGTCTTCTTGATTCCAAGTCCAGAAATCTCTGTATTATATCAGGTTGTCACTCAGAAATATTATGGAGTCTTGCTTCATTTTGTTGTTCCCAATCAATCAATCAATCAACCAAAGAATATTTATTAAGGGTCCTCTGTGTGCCTGACACTGGGTACCAAAAAAACCCTGCTTGCAAGGAGTTTGCATTCTAACGGGGAAGACAAGCACATACAAAAATTGATAGGGCATAAGTATAAAGTGGATAAACTGAAATATCTGCAAAATAAGTGGGTGTCAAGGTGCCTAGCCAATGGAGCTCCATCCCCAGGATGTGTATAACACAATTCTGCCTGCTTTGACCTGCATGGGAACCCTGCTTCTGGAAAGGCATGGTAAGGTTTAATGGAAGAGTCCTGCTTCTTGAGCTGGAGCTCACACAGGCATTCTATAACAGGTACCAGTCTGCAAATCACACAGTGAAGAGATAGACTGCTGATTGCTACTGAGCCAGAATAGGGATGCATTCAAAACTGGCCAGAACCAGTGGCTTTCTCTTCCTCTCTCTCACCTGGCTGTGTTCAAGTGAGGAAGTAAGGACTGCTACAAGCCCTTGGTGGGGAGAGAGACCTCCAGCCTTTCTCTCCTCCCTGGGGCTGCTGCTATGTGGTCTGTGAGTGCATGGCCCCGCTGTTGCTTCAGAGTCTGTCTGTTCTTCCTGCTTTTAGATGAAGGAGTACTGGGAACAGCTGTGACCTTGTGAGCTTCTAAGGGTTCTAAAGCCCTCAGTAAAGGGCTGAGAGCTGGAACTCATGCTGGATTTTGTGGGAAACCCAGATGTAAGGAGTAAAGTCCCAATCAACCTATTTGGCTCAGCATAGATGGAAAGCACCTGAGAGGGAACAATGGTCATTCATGTATTGGCCTGCCACATTTGAAGATATATGATCATCATATCATCAACCTGATGGAACAAGTGTTCTTAGCAGCTGTGTTAAGTTTGAGTCCACTCTCACCCAGGACTAAAGTAAAATAAGGGAGACTATTCCCCTTCAGATATTATGGTAAAATGTTTGTAATTCTTTCCTTGTTAGACCTTCAAAGTAAAAATCACTTTGTAAGGGGTGGCTAGGTGGCAAAGTGAATAGAGCACCAGCCCTGGAGTCAGGAGGACCTGAGTTCAAATCCAGCCTCAGACACTTAACACAAAACTAGCTATGTGACCTTGGGCAAGTCATTTAACCCCAATTGCCCTACCTTTCCCCTCCAAAAAGCAAAAAAAAATTGCTTTGTAAAAGCTAATTGATGCTATTTGGTTACACTAACCATTGGGGTTTAACACTGGGGAGAAAACACTGGAATGGGAGTTTGAGCCCATGGCACTAGGAAAAAAGACATTCCTGGCCTTTCAAGGATATCCCTGTGGCTTTGCGCTGGTACCTGATTCCTCAAAGTGGAAACTGAGATAAAGATTCCCAGATATTTTATGGGCTACAGTTAGAGAAAAGAGGAATGGGCATTCATTGAGCAACTGCTGTATACCAGGCATTGTGCTACGTGGGTTACAGATATTATCTCATTTGATCCTCACAACCCTAGAGGATAATATTATCCCCATTTTACAGTTAAGAAAACTGAGGCAGAAAGGGGTTAACTGACTTGCCCAGGGTCACATATCTAGTAATTATCTGAGGCTAAATTGGAAGTCAGGTCTTCCTGACTCCAGGCTCTGGATTCTGTATAGTGTACTACCCAGCTGCTTCAGTTAAACAGAAGGACGTTTGGGAGGAAGGACAATAGCAGATGGAGGGACCAGAAAGGGCTTTTATGATGTAAGAATCCAAACTGAATCTTAAAAAAAAAGAGGACTCTATGAGAGAGAACGCATTCTAGGCATATGGGACAGGTCCACATGTAAGGAACAGAGAAAAGGGGAAAAACACCAAAATGGATCTATCTCTGAGATATCTGCACAGAGTTGGTGGGCAAACCCATGAGAGCTGGTAAGGTTACAGGGAGACATAGAGACAGAGAGACAAAGAGAGAGACAGAGAGATGGGGGAGAGAGGGAGAGAAAGCAGAAACAGAGACAGAGAGAGACATTAGAGGGAGAAGAGAAGAGGGACTAGGACAGAAGCTGGGTAAACACTCACATTTGGGGAACATGATATAAATAATGAACCAGCAAAGGAGGCTGATAAGGAGATGTTGGGCAGGTAGGAGGCAAACCAGGAGAGTTCAGAGAGGAAAGAGGACTGTTGAGGAGAGTGCCCAATACATCCATCTGAGATAGGTTAGGGCTGGGGAAAGACTGTCAGGTCTGGCCATTACAAGAGGTCATTGGGGACTTTGGATGGAGCAGTTTCAGTTGATCGATAGGACTGGAAGTTCAACTACAAAGGGCTGGGGAGTGAGTGGACAGAGGCAATGAGCAGAGACAGCTTTTTCAAGGAGTGTGTCTGAGAACAGGAGAGATGGAGGCTGACAGTTTGAGGGGATTGTAGAGGCTGGTGCTGGCTGGCCAGCTAGTTCCTAAGGCAGTCTAATTTTTCTGGGCCATTTTTTGGAGGTAATAGGGGTTCATTGACTTGCCCTCATACAGTTAGTAAATGTCTGAAGTCGGATATGAACTCAGGTCCTCCTGACTCCAGGGTCACTGCTCTATCCACTGTACCACCTAGCTGCCCTTTTTTGGGCCATTTCAATTCAATCAGTGAGGAACATATAACCCTGCAAAGTCCTCCTCTTCTTCCAGATCAGGACTAGTGTCTCCTTCAGTTTCCTTCTCTTTTCTCTATTCCTCAATCTTTCCTGCTTAGTATCTGAGAGCCTCACAATGTCTTCTGGAAGAGAAAATTAAGGAATGCTTCCTGGAGGACATGGGACTTGAGCTGGGTCCAGTTCTAATGAGGACCCTGTCTTCCCCCCCACCCTACTCCCTGACATTTAGTATTATTCACATATCAAACAATTCTCTAGACCCATGGAGGCCAAGAAATTCTGTTGATTTGTTGGCTTCAAATTAATTACAGATTTCTAAGGAGGAAGGAAAAACAAAACGGGACTTTCCAGATTAAGAGGGTTTGGCTTTTTTTAAAGAAAGGGGTGGGAGAAAAAAAGAAAGGGGTGGGGTCAGATTCTGAAACCCAATTGCTGTCCAGCCCACAGTCTTATTAGCAAACTGTCCCAAAGGCTTCTTGAAATCATGGAACAAAATGAAGAGAAACTAAATCTAGTTTGGCAGGGTTAGAAGAATCCAAACTTGGAAACCTCTGAGGAAAGACAGTAATCTTCCATATCAAAGCCATGGCAGGAGATCAAAACCCTCACCTAGACAGGGCTCAGTTACAGGCTCTCCCCATAGAGACCTTGCCTTTTTATCTTTTTATAGAGACCTTTGCCTATTTATCTTCTCCAACTGTCCTCTCTTTGCTGCTGGACTCAGTCTCTTACTGTATGTAAGCTGCTTGTTTCACAGATTGGCCCACAGGAGGAGGGAGAGAGCAATAGGGTAGAGAGTGGGCCCAGAGTAGAAAGAGTCCAACCTCAGGAGTCAGGGGCCCTGGGTTCTAGTTTGAGGTCTGTCAAACATGATAGATACAGAGGAGTATGGAAAGAATTTGATGAGAAACTTATTATATGAACTGATGCTAGACAGACAGCTGGCCAACTAGATGCCTGCATTTCATGAAGATAGTTTAACTTTGCTGGGACCTCAATTCCTTTTAAATAAATAGATAGACAAATGGATGAATGAAAGAATACAATGAAGCTTAATTCCTGTAGAACTTCAGTTCTGATTTCTGATAACTTGTCTAACCCTTATTGATGTGCTTATTACAAAGGATCTCTTTCCTTTGTCACAATTTTTTGTCTGCCTGTTTGAACCAACTTCAGTGAGCCTAGGTCAGTTAGCCCCTGTACTGGAAAATAAAGACACTGGGTTCTTTTTACCTCATTCTCCAATTTGGGAAAGCCTCCTCTATCCAGCATGACTGACCTCTCCCTCCTAAAGAACAAAGCAGATTGGCAACATCTTACCACTGTATCTATTTCATTCTCTTGTGTAATTGTTATTATTTGTGTCTGGGTAGTAGCTACTTTATTAGACTGGAAACTCCAGGAGGGCAGGGACTGTATCATTATTCAACTTTGTTACTTCCTTAACTAGTTTCCTGCATCTGAGGTAGGAAATGATAAATAAGCATCCACTGGATTGGGAGTTTGACTGTGCTGGGTCAGCTTTCTCAAAGGATCATTATGGCTTTTGGGCTGGACTTTTTACATTGTCCAAAGGCAAACCACTTGAAACCTGTGATAAGCACCAGAAATTCGTGTGCCTTCTCCATGCTTTTTCCTCTGCCTAAAATGTATTCTCCTCCAGGCTTGACCAACCCCACCAAGCAGTCTCCTGTCCTCTGCAAAGATTTCTGTGAACCCACACTTATCTCTTCCTTCTTGTTGAAACTAATTACTGTTGCTAGAGTTTGTTTTATGCACCTTATTTGGCCTTCTGGCAACCCTTGTGTAACTGGGCTAGTCTTGGCATGCCCAGTTTGGATAACATGGAGGCACCATTGAGAGGCCTTTGGAATATGTCCATATTGTCTAAAATGGAGGCCTTTTCATTCCCTGCCTCATAGGTGGGGGAAGCCTCCTTTGATTAGCTGCCTTTGTTTTAAAAACCAGCAAGACTGAGTTGTATGTTGCTTTTTGGACTCTCTTTTTGGCTGTATCTTCTTTCCATCATCTTTTGGGTGCCTTCTATCTGCTGTGTCTAGTGTGGACACTGCAAACTGAACCAGAGAGGGGCAAAGGAACATCTTTCCCCTCTCTGCTGCCCTGGGCTCCTAGAAACACACCTTGGAGTTTGTGTTTCTGTTCTGCTGTTGGTCTTAACTTCCAGAAACCAAAGGTGATTCCCACAGGGACCAGGAATTGTGGAGACCTTGGGGCCAGGATTAAAGGCCTGGACACAGCCCCTTTGAGAGTGCTTCCACGTTACCTGAATGGGTAATAACAAGACCAACCTGGGTTAGTTGTATTGCTTAACTCTTTTTAAAAATTTTGAATAGTTTTTTATTTTCCAATTACATGTAAAAACAATTTTTATATTCACTTTTTATAAAACTTTCAGTTCCAAATTTTCACCCTCCCCTCCCCCTTCCTTACCTGCCTTTCCCCTTCCCTAAGACATAGTTTATATGTTAGCACTCATTGTTGCTTAATTCTTTATGAATGTCTGCCTGATCTAAAGTCCTTTAAATATGGTATTAAGTCTTAGCCTCTGTTCTCCACACCCATTACAGAACCTTATTATATACAATGGGTGCTCAAGAAAGGTATGTGTGTTCATTCAGCCAGTATTTATTAAGGAGCTGTGTGCCAAGGGCTATGCTAGGAACAACAAGCGCTAGCATTTCTATAATATTTTAAAGCTTGGAAAGTGCCGTTATATACCTCATTTGATCTGCATAGCAACTCTGGGAGGTAGGTCCTATTATAATCCCCTTTTTATAGATGGAGAAACTGAGGCAGATGGTTCCTCGATTTGTGCAGGGTCACATGGTATCTGAGAAAGGATTTGAACTCAGACTTTTTGATTCTAGGGCCAGAGCTCTATCTACCACACTACTTTCTCTACTTTATTGTTTATGGTTATTGTAGATAAGGCCTTCCTTTTCAACAGTGAAACAGCTGATCTACCTGGATGCCCTAGGATTATGGTAGGAAAGAAGAGAAAAAAAAATACTATTAAGCAGGGGGAAAGGGAGAAGAGAAGAGACCAAAGCTAGTGAAATCACTAAATCTGGAGTTGGAAGGCCTGAGTTTGAATCCTGGCCCTTGAAACTCAGTTCCTTATATCACTGGATAAATCACTAAACTCTGGATCTTGGTTTTCTCATCTGTAAAATGGGTAGGCTTGATCTAGATTTAAATCTCCAAGGCCTCATCCACTTCTAACATTTAATAATCTATGCTTTATATTTGAAGGGCTATCACATATATTTGAATGTCTGTCATGTGTTGGGAGACTGGACAGGAACCCAGGGGGAAGAACCAGGAGTGATGGGTTAAAAGTTTTGAAGCAGTCCACTTAAGCCTGACCTTAGGGGAAAAACTTCCTAGCCATTATAACTGTCCCAAAGTGGAATGGGCAGCCTCTGGATGGGGAATATTCCTCCATCCTTATAAGTCTTCAAACTGAGGCTGGATGACCAATTGTTGAGTATGGTATGGTGAAGACTCCCTTCTGGTATGGGTTGGACTAGAGGGATGCCTACAGATATTCCTTCCAATCTTTCAAACTCTGATTCTGAGTAATTTCCAAAAGGTGATGTAAAGAGGAGATGTAAGAAAATCCCTCCAAACAGCTGAAAATGCCCAGAATTCATCTGTCTTCAAACATTGGCTCCATGACTCCTTGCCTGGGATGCTGTAGGGGTGATGTCAATTGAACTATGAATTAATCCAAGATGGCTTCTAAGGCCCCTTACAACTGAGAGTCTGGTTTTCCCTTGAATATTACAACCATACACTACCCCCTTTCTTCCACCATCTTGATCTGGTGACTAAGGACTCATCCTCATGTCAGACTCAACAAATTAATATGTGAAGAAGGAAGTTCTCTCCAAATACATCAGTGACTATGAACTGGGAAAAGGTTTTTTTTAAGGTGACAAGGCAACATGATATAATGGAAATAGTACCTGATGGGGAGTCAGCAGACCTGGGTCTAATTATAGGTCTGACGTCAGAGAGCTTTGTAACCTTGGGTTTGGTTGTTTTCACCTCTGTGGTCCTCAGTTTTCCTCATCTGTAAAAGGAGAGGTTGGGTGGCTTGACGATCTCTCAGGTTCCTTCTTGTTCTAACAGTCTCTGCTTCTATAAGGAGATAGTTTTACTGCCCTGCTTCACTGCTAGGCTGTGTATTATTAGTTATGTAGTGATTAAAATATGCTGCTAATTGGTAGGTTAAGGTATCTACAAATAGAAGGTGCCACCCAGTCACTGTCACATGCTTGACATCACAGGAAGGCAGAACAATTTTTCCGTGTCTGACATATTTTAGCCATTGAGTAACCCCAGGTGACTTTCCTCTGACGAGTATTGCCAGTGACTCCCAAATTTCCTCTTTTCTGCTACTCCTAGTGAAGATGGTCATGATGTCATCATGACCAGACTCAGGTTCAAGTGGAACTTTCCTCCAGGTGGAGTGGGTGGTTTAATTTCCTTAAACACCTAATCCATATTGGAGCACTGTGTTCAACTCTTCGAGAACAACATCGATAAGAATAACTCTCGTTTCTATAGCTTCAAACTAACATTGACAATGACAGCAGTTCATATTTATACAGTGCTTTATATACTTTAATCTCATTTGAGCCTTGTAACTATGAAGCAGTTTGGTAGTGTGGAAAGACACTGTAATTAGAGGACCTGGGTTCAAATCTTGCCTCTCATTTTATTGTTGTTCAGTCTGACTCTTTCTGACTCTCTGTGATTCCATTTGGGGTTTCCTTGACAAAGATACTAGAATAGTTTCTCATTTCCTCCTCTAGCTCATTTTACACATGAGGAAACTGAGTCAAACAGGGTTAAGTAACTTGCCCAGGGTCACACAGCTAATAGCTGAGGCTGGATTTGAACTCCATTAGATGAGTCCTCCTGATTCTAAGCCTACTGTGTTACCCAGCTGTCCCACTCCTTCCCTTAACTCTAGTAACTTTCCTTTGGTTATTTGCAATTTATCCTGTCTATAGCTTGCTTGTACATGACTGTCTGCGTGTCTGCCCCATTAGATTGCGATCTCTGAGAATAGGGGTGGTCTTTTGTCTTTCTTTACATCCCCAGTGTTTGATACATAATAGGATCTTAATAAATGCATATTGATCAACTACTACAGAATGGTCATCAACATGTGTTCATTGTTAGAAAGTTTTTCTTCATGTTGAGCTAAAATCTTTCCACTGGTCTTCCTTCTTCCCTCGGGGGCTGCCCCAGACAGATATAACACATCCTTTTCCCCATGACTGCCCTGTTTGGAAACAACTAGGTCTTCCTTTCTTCTTGTTAAATATTCCCACTTCCTTCAGTATATTTTCATAGGATATATTTTCCAAACATTTCAAAAATGCGATCTTGGGCAAGTCACTTATCCGCCAATGAAGGGAATGGACTAGACAGTCTCTGGGGTCTTCTCCAAATCTAGATATGTGGTCTTATGAACAAATTTGGGAGGTAGGTGCCCTATTTCATCTATTGTGCCCATTTTACAGATGAGGCTAGCATAAATGAAGGGACTTGATCATGATCTCATTGCTAACAATTCAGGGAGTTCTCCTTTAAAGACCACAATTCTTCCCATTCATTCTGCTACGTTGCCTCTAGAGACTTTCCTGTTTGCAAAGCATTTGACCTTCATTATTCTCATCTGATTCTCACCTCCAAAGCTGGGAGGAAGGTGACGAAAGTCAGACAGGCTACTTAGCAACTTAAGGTCATTCCCCTAGTAAGGAAGGAAGGAGAAGGACTGATGTTTAAACCCAGCTCTTCTGTCTCCAGAATGAAGGCTCTTTTCTACTCTTTCCAGGATGGAAAAGTTTCTGGGAAATGCAGGCTATAAAAAAAATGGTTGAAGGAACTAGGGCTGCTTAGCATAGAGAAAAGGAGACCTCGTTGTTGTCAAACAGGGGATGTCACAGGGAACAAACATTCATCATCCCTGCTGTGGGTAGCTCCAATGGGTCTGTATCTTATGAGGACCAATGGGTCAAACTCAGAGGGAAGAGAATTTCAGATCCATGTGCAGGGAAATGGTTAAACACAATGACCGTCCAGACTCAGAAGGCAATGTTTCAGAAAGGATTCTTGCATCACAGATGTCAGCAGCACTAGACACAATTCAATTCAATTGAATACATGTATTAAGACCTATAAACCAAGCAACAAGTATTTATTAATAGACTTACAATGTATTAATGTAAAATACTGTATAATAACAAAAATGTATAATACAAATGTATTAATAGACTCACAATGTATTAATGTATAATACTATGTAATGTATAATAACAATAATGTATAATACAAATGCATTAATACACTTACAATGTATTAATGTGTAATACTGTATAATGTATAACAATAATGTATAATACAAATGTATTAATAGACTTACAATGTATTAATGTATAACAATAATGTACATTTACAATGTATTAATGTATAATACTGTATAACATACAATAACAATAATGTATAATACAAATGTATTAATACACTTACAATGTTCCATGTCGTGTTCTAGGTATTTTATACAGAGGACTTTACTGCATTTTTCCTCAAAGAGCATGCATTTTCAAATATTTACAGTATTTGAGTACCTTCTCATTGGGGAACTCTTTCCTCTCCTCTCTGCATGGATGCCCTTGGGCAGCCCACCTCTCTGTCAATAGTGAGAGAAGGCATCTGCTCTTTTCCCAGTAGGTCTGGTCTGCCTTGGAAGGTAAAGATGATGGCAAAGACCTGGGTCTGAGTACCAGCTCAGCAACTAACTAGCTGGGTGACCTTAGACAAATCACTTCCCCTCTTTCGCCTCAGTTTTCTGCTCTGTAAAAGGAGGGACTTGGGAGTAGATGGTCTCTAAGATCTTGATGATTGTTTTAATTTTCCAGAGAGAAGCTCTTTCCTTTTGTTATTGGGGTTTTTTTTTTTTTTTGCCATTTAGAACTTTAAGCTGTGGAAGGATAGAAATGGGAGTACAGTGTCTCTCTGCTATTACCCACAGTCCATTGGGTGGCACTGTGAAAAGGTTTTGACCCAGTAGCATTCCTCGGGAAAATAAATGAAAAGAAAAATTGGAAAGGGGAAAGAGAAAGAATGAAAAACACTCATGGTGCATATAATCTATATACTCACCATAAGGAATAGGGTTGGGGAAAATAAATGGAGAATAGAAACCATGTCATTTAGCACTCACTTCACATTGATTTTTGTTATTGCTAACAAGAATGATTTAAAAGCTCACATTTATATGGTGTTTTAAGGTTTACAAAGTGCTTCCTCCACATCAATCCTATGAAGGTTGAAATTTAAATAAGGCAGGAGATAGGGCTTCCTTTATGGGACCCCCACCCCCACCCCGCCAAGCATAGCTTCAGGAGCCTACATTCAGGAAGCAGGATCCTTGTGGTCCATGTAAGAAAGTTTGGGGTGTTGGACTCCCAAAGGTCATGCTCCTGGACTCATGGATTGCATGATGAAGCACAAACTTGGAAAATGAAGAAAAGAGAGGAGGAGACTTAAGGAAAAGAAAAGGATGTTGAAAGTCTGGGAGTAGGTGATTTGACTGGGCTCGAGAGCCACGAGATGGGCAGGAAAGCTGAAGGCTGTGGTCTGTGAGGTCCTACAGAAAGCAGATGTGGTACTACCAGGGTGTCCCTAAGCCAGGGTCCTGGCAGAACTTAATGGCTCTTTCTGACCTTCCTGGAGAGATTAGCTGATTCCTTGCTGACCACTGAGACAGCAAATTATAACGTTTCTTTACCTCTTTTTCCATTTTCCCTGGGAGGTTTTCTTCCCCCTCCAATACTTTGGATGATACAGATATTAAACTCAGTTGTATATGGGTAGCAGAGAATGGCTCCATTGTTTAGCTTTTCCCTTATTAGTTACACTGACTTTACATATATACATTTGCTATTAGGTTACTTGCATGGTTTGGTAACAATGTTGAACTGCATAAGTTCAGTGGTAAGATGCAAGTCAGTCATACTGAGACTGGAAAAAGTATCAAGGGGCTTCAGAGCTGAAATTTAAGTGACATCATTTCTGCCCTTGTGGATGGAGTTTTACAATCTAAGAGGAAGAGAATATTGTCAGATAACTATAACATATAACAGCAGCCAAGAAGAATAAAACAAAGAGCTCCCATTTCCCTCCTTCTGTCTGACGTTCTCTGCATCAGTATGTATTTTTGTCTCTTTCCCTCTCTTGATGGGTCTCTGTCCCTGAATTCTTGTTTTTAAGTAATTCTATTTCCTGGCTTAGGAGCCAAAGTTTGAGAGCCTTCTGTCTAAAAAAGAGTGAGAAAACTCACCTATCTTCAGCAGTTCAAAGAAGGGGAGAAAATGAGGATCCCGGCAGGTCTCAGGGGATTTCTCAGTTCCTCGAAGACCACTTCATCTGTGCCCCCTACCCACCCCCAGTCTTCTCATCTGTAACACCAGGAGAGTTTGTTATCACTGTATGTCAGAGTGGATACAGAGCTGTCTTTGGAATCTGGCATCAATCAATCAATTTCAATTCAATTCAATAAATATTTATTAAGTGTCTACTATGTGCCAGGGAAGAGAGAGAGAGAGAGAGAGAGAGAGAGAGAGAGAGAGAGAGAGAGAGAGAGAGAGCAGTTCTTACCCTCAGAGAGCTTATAACAAAATGGGGGGGGTAAATATGCAAACAAACATATATGATGCAATCTATATTCAGGCATCGAGGTGGTGCAGTGGATTGGGGTATTGGGCCTGCAGTCAGGAAGATTCAAGTTGAGGAGTTTGAATCTGGCCTCACTTAACTGCTTAAAACTTAACTGCTGTGTGACCCTGGGCAAGTCACTTAACCCTGTCTGCCTCAGTTCCCTCATCTGTAAAACGACCTGGAGAAGGAAACGACAAATCACTACAGTATCTTTGCCAAGAAACCCCTAAATGGGGTCACTGAAGAGTCGGACAGAACTGAAAGGCCTGAACAATAACAATAGCTATATTCATGTTTAATAGAAAATCACAGAGGGAATGCACTAGAATTAAGGGGAATGAGGAAGGCTTCTAATAAAAGATAGGATTTTAATTGGTAATTAAAGGAAGCCGAGGGGGTCAGTAGTCAGAGTGGAGGAAGGAGAGCTATTCCAGGCATGATGGACAGCCAGAAAAATGCCGAGACTTGAGAGATGGAGGGTCTTTCATAGAACAGCCAGGAGGCCAGCCTCGGGGGAACACCTGGGCTCAAGTGCAGCCTCTGATACATACTGTCCGTGTGACCCTAAGTATCACAATAAGCACCTCGGTTAAGACTGCAAATTGCAAAGAAAGTGCTCACCTGCAGTGGTGGAGGGAGTTTGCTCATCCGGGAGTTCCCTAAACCAATGAGGTAATCCCGGGGGAAGTCCCTCTCCCTCCCGGTGCCCAACCACAGCCCTGGATGGGAAAGCCAGGACAGGTGGCCCCGGGCCGGGTGGGAGTAAGCAACCTCCTGGCAGGTTAGTCAGTATCCCCCGCCTCTCGCCTCCATCCCCACGCCCCGGGGGCGGGGCCTCGAGGGGCGGGGCCTCGGAGCATTAAAAGCCCGAGCGCGGAGGGGGCGGACGCTTCTTTCGCGCTCTTGGCCGCAGTGGGCGGGCCCTGGTCCGTACGCACGCTCTCCATCCTCGCTCCTCCTGCTTTCCTTGCGCCTCGTTCCGCGATGCTGGCGCTGCGCTGCGGCCCCCGCCTGCTGACCCTGGGCCTGGTCCCGCAGCGGACCTCCGCGGCCCCGACGCTCGCCCGCCTCCGCGGCGCCCGCAGCAGCGCCAGCAGCTCCGAGTCGGGGGCCGGCGGCGCCGCCAAGAACCCGCTAGTCTACCTGGACGTGGAAGCCGAGGAGCAGCCGCTCGGCCGAGTGGTGTTGGAGGTGGGTGAGCGCGTGCGTTGCGGGGCTAGACAGCCGGCCCGAGCTCAAGGTCACGGGCGGAGGGGGCGGGGCCTGGCGCTGGCCCCTGTGATTGGGGGACGGGCCCCGGGGGGGCTCCGGGAGTTGCGTGACCCGCACGGCACGGTCCAGCCCGCTGCTCGGACCCTTTACGGGAAGAGACTCGTGGGAAGGCCCGTAGACCACCGGTCTGGCATCTGCCACTAACCTGTTGGGTGCCTTAAACGAGTCAGTTAACTACTCTGGGCCTCATCACAAATGAGGAAACTGATGAGATTTGCAGAAGTGGCTGCAAAGCCCTATTCCCCCCCCCCCCCCCTTTATGAGTTTTAAGTTTTCACAACCTGGGGTTGGCGCTTGGGAAGCCTTGCCTCTCTCCCTGGGAGTGGAGGGAAAGAAACGTTGGGAAAATCAGTTCAAGGTCATCTCCTTAAAAGTCAAGGACCAGCAGGGCCAGCCCCATTGTTTAGGGATCGGGGGACTAGGGGCAAAGGTGAACAGGCAATTGAGGACTGTGGGTAGAGCTGTTATCTGGCAGCTGAATTGTCCTTCAAACGGAGCGGGGGAGGAGCACTGGCTTTGGAGGTTGGGGAGAGGATTCAGAGTTCTTGGCTTCTAGGTTGGGGAGGGGAAAAAAAAACCCACTGAGGATCACGTGTCCCCAACAACTATTTGCATAACTGTTTGCTCGTGTGGGTTTTGGAGTCCACAACTCCATCCCCATAAAACCCAGGAATTTCTAGAGACTTTTGGTTGCCCTGAATGTTTGAGTTTAGCCAGCCTCACTTAGTTCATTCCTTAAGGTAATAATAGTAACTAACTTATATATAGGCCTTTAGGGTGTACCAGGTGCTTTCCTCAAGACAGCCTTGTGAAGTAGCTAGTAGTGCCTCTCCATTATCCCCATTTTTCAGATGAGAAACTTGAGGTTCCGACACACAGCCAGTAAATGTTTGAGGTGGGATTTGAACCCCAGTTTCCTTAACTAAAGTCTAGGACCCTTTTATTATACTCTATGACTTCCCAAAGGTTTATTTGATTTGATTATTGAGCCAGGCTCCAGGAGACATACAGAAATAAAGATAGGTAGGGCATATCCCTTTCCCTCGGTGCAGTCTGATTTTCTGTTCGTCAGGGTGGAGGGAGCAGGTGAATGAGAGAAGGCATAGGGCTCTGTTGAGTAGGGAGAATTAGGCATGTCCTGGGCTGGCAGAATTGCTGAATAATGCCCCTGTCTTCTGTTGATTCTGCTAGTTGAAGCTAGGCTTGCCTGGGACCCTTGTTCTTTGTGTATTCAGAGGCTCACTTGTTCTCTCTAGCCACCCACCCTCAGATTACTTGGACAGCCAGTGATAACTTGGAGCCAAGGCAATAGTTGTCCTAGGCCTGGGTGAGTAGGAGCCAGGAGAGCTGAAAAGGCCTTTCCTCAAAGGTTGAGACCAAGAGGGGTCATCATCACCTTGAACCAAGTAGCCTTTTAATCCCACAAATATTTGTTGAATGCTCAGTCAGGTTTGATGTAAACCTTTGGGCATCCCTTAGTTTCCTTGTCTGTAAATTGGACATATCTGTGCACCTACTTCACAGGATTGTTGTGAGTGTTAGTTGGTTTAGAAAAGGGTTCAATGAAACCCTTGTATACCCATGTAGTGCAGGTAAGGGGGTTTGAGATCTGAGCTTCACCTCGGACACTGCTGCTTTCTGACCTGTCACAAATCACTTTTCCTGTGCTGAGCCTCAATTTTCTCATCTTATAAAATGAGAAGGATCCACTAGAAGATTTTTAAAATAGCTTCTTGCCTTAAACTTTGGGTTCTCTTATCGTGAGTTCAACCCTGGTGCTAGACATCTTGAAGGCCTGTGAGAAGAAAAACATAATGACCCTGGGCAATTCACTTCACCTTTGTTTGCCTCAGTTTCCTCAAATGTAAAATGAGGATAATAATAGCACCTACCTCCCAGGTTTGTTGTGAAGATCAATGAAATAACACTTTTAAAGTGTATAGCACGGTGCCTGGCACTTAGTAAGCTTTATATGAATGTTAGCTTTTATTTCTATAATTATTATTTTTTTAATCCTTGCCTTTTAGGAACCTGTAAGCCAGTTGTATAGATAATAGTCAAGTATGGAAGTGTTGGAAAGATGATAAACTTACATGTTAATAGAGCTTTACAGCTTAGAATACTGTGAGAAAAAAATCAACGTTTTTATAGGGCTTTGAAGCTTACAAGAGATTTTTTGCTTGAAGTAGGCAGTGCAGGCACTGTTGCTGCCTTTTATTGATGAGGAAATTGGAAGTCATAGGATTTTAAGTTACTTGCTCAAGGCCATACAGCTAGTGATCGACAGAAGCAGGGCTTGACTGCACTATAAATTATACCATGTTTTCTCTCAGGATAAGGCTTGAAGTAGTGGTCCAGGTGTGGTTTAGGCAATCATTGCTTTGGGAGCTGGGGGTGGGGTGGGGAGAGGTTGTTTTTGGCTGAAGGAAAGTCTGGGTCAAGGGTTCCATCCCCATGTTCCTCCTATGACACAATCAGTCCTGGGCAAATGGGTTGAAGCCCTGCTTCTCCCTTACAGCCTCCTTACATCCCTTTCCCTCCCCTCATATTAAAGACTGCCCAGTTAAGGGTTCCTTGGAAATTGCTTATCTTTTTGGCACTGGTTCATACCATTAAGGAGAATAATTCTAGTTGTAACTCCCAAATTGTGTTTAAAATTTTATAGATCTGACCCTTACAATCATCCTGTGATGCCAGTGCTTTTATTATACCCATTTTATAGATGAGGAAAGTGAAGTTCAGAGACGTTGTAACTTGACCTGGATAACAGCTTTCAAGCCATCACTAAGTATCCAAAGTAATATTTAACCCAGGTCAGGTCTATTTGGTCTAGGTATTAGAGAACCTGAGAAGGTAGTGGGGAGAGAATATGAATTAATCCAGTCCTGGAGTAGAATTAGGTCCTTCTAGGCCAGACTAAGTCCTATCAGAAAGCCTTTTTTCCCTTCAATGACTTCTTTGAGGGAGGAAACCTTGTAATTCCGCCCCAACCATTCCCCCTCCTCCCCTTTGCAAGCTACTACAAGGCTCTTTATACAACAGGCGCTTAATAATTCCAAGTTTGAACCATATCAGAACTGGGGATCCTGGAAGCCCTCTAATCTAACCCCTACATTTCACAGATGAAACTGAGGCCCAGAAAGGTTAAGAAATTGGCCTGAGGTTACACAGGTAGGAAGGGGCAGAGCAGGAATTGGAAGCCAATTCCTGTGACCCAAAATCTGGTATTCTTTTCACGATACTGGGCTACCTCGAATCATCTTGTTCAGCCTCATCATTTTACAGACAAGGAACTTGAAATCCAGATCAATTAAAGGACTTGTGCAAGGTCAGGCCTCTAGCTAGTGAGCCAGCTAAAACTAGAGCTCAGGTCATCTGACTCCAGGGCCTTTTCTGCCTCTTACCTTGCTGGTGCCATGAGATCCATTCTCTTGGATGTGTCCCCAAACTGACTTGTTCTTTTCTGTTTTTTTCTTCTTCCCTTCTCTGTAGCTCAAAGCAGATGTGGTACCAAAGACTGCAGGTGAGTTCATTGATCATTCGGGGCCAGGGTTCCATCCATCCTTCAAAGGGAAAATAATCAACCTTTGCTGTTCCACTGAGCACCCATGGGGCCTGGGATCCTGCCCTCCAAGCTGGGCAGGAAGCACGTCCCACTGGAAAGAAAACTGACTGGAAATCCAGAAATTGTCATCTAACCTTTCATTTTCTCATCTCTTAGATGAGCAGAGTAGGTTGTCTTTAAAATGAGAGGCATGGACTAGACCAGGCCTCTTCCCCTTTTGTGGGACATGGACCCCTTTGATAATTTCTGAGACCTATGGGACCTTTCCTAGAATAGTATTTTTAAACGCATAAACTTAAATCCAAAGGATTACAAAAGAAACCGGTTATGTTGAAATGCAGTTATTAAAATAGTAAAAACAAACAAACAAACAGACCATGTTCACAGATCCTAGGCTAAGAGAGTCCTTGAACTAGACAGTCTGTGAGGCCCCTTTCAGCTTTCTGTGATCTCTTCTAAACCTTGTACAGTTTTGATATCCCTCCTCTGTGGTCTTTGAGAGAATATAGATGGAGGCACTTTAGAACACCTTATTTGCTTGTAGGCCTCCAGAGACATGGGAAATTAGAAGTCTTCCTTTTGAGCACTTTTGGGGGCCTTAACACCCCTCCGCATACACCCCCCCCCACCTCCTCCCCTCCAGTTGCTAACAGCCTTTGAGAATGAGAAGAATTAAAGTAGGACATGGTCAGTGGGCAGTGATTTCTTTGCCTCCTTTGTGTAAGGAGGATGGTTTGGATTTGGATTTGGGAACCATTATTCCTCATGAAGTCACTGTGGGCACACCTTGTTGACTGAGCACCTAAATGGCCAACAAAATCGTTTGCTTTGGGGGCAAGACTCTCCTTTGAAATTCATTTCTTAAAACTTTCTCTTCTTCCCCAAGAGAGTGGAAGCTGCTTGAGTTCAGGGACTTGCTTGTTTTTGTCTTGTATGCCAGCATCTAGCACAGGGCCTGGTATAGTCACTCAGTAGATGCTTGTTTATGAATTCATTTCCACTGGGTTGGGGAATCCTCTGGGAAAGGGAAAGTAGAGTATTGGACTTGAGCATTTGGAACCATATGTTAATGCTATTCTGTTAAATCTTTATTTAAGCTCTAGGGAAAGGAAACTGTGCCTAGTGATTCTGTCTTTGTAACTGGATCTCTTCATCAGAGGGCTAGCTTCCCAGCATTCATCTTGAAATAATTGAAGGGAATCTTACTGATTGTTGTACTGATTGGTGCCAACCTCTGAGGCCCAGAGAGGGGATGGCACTTAGCCGGGGTCACTTGGCTAGCTTTGGGCAGAAATGGGACTGAAGGCTGGGGTTCTTCACCTCTGTGGTGTATACCACTCTCTCTTGTCTCAGGTTTGAAGAGTCTGCCTTGATATGATCAACACATCAAGCCCATTTTCAGTACTGACTGTGTGCCAGGCATTGTGCTAAGTGCTAGATATTCAAGGACAAAAACAGAAGTATTCCTGCCCTCTGGGAGCTTATGTTCTAACGGGGGACAAGAGCACAACAAAAGCCTGTACAAGAGGCAAAGTAGACCCAGTGTAACCTTGAATAAAATGGTAGTGTCAGCAGCTGGGTGACGACTTGTATTACTTTACATAGCCAGGGACTTCTTATTAAACTTTTGGAGTGTCCTGGACGCCTTTGGCAGTATGGTGAAAACAACAGACCCTGCCTCAGAATGTTTTTTAAATGAATAAAATAAGTGGAATTGCAGAGGAAAGTGACATCGAAATACAATTAAACAAGTTCGTGGACCCCATGATCTCTACAAACCACAAGGTCAGAAGGGACATTTGGGGGAAAAAAATGAAGTAATTCTGATTCTTTGTTTTCTTTGGTCCTTAGAGAATTTCAGAGCCCTGTGCACAGGTGAAAAGGGCTTCGGGTACAAGGGATCGACCTTCCACAGAGTGATTCCTTCGTTCATGTGTCAGGTAAGGTTTGAAACTCCCTTTTCCCATTTCGATCTAGGAATCTGGTTGGACGGCTGGCACTGTAGCTGAGTGACTTGGTGATGGGGCAGGTGGCGCTTTTTAAGTCACGGAGGATCAGAGGAAGAGAGAACAACATGAGGAGGCACAGGGTTAGCCTGTGTCTTAGGGGATCCCAGAGAGATGTGATACGGTGTTGGCTAATGGTGAGGAAAGGGAGCAAAGAATTCTTTCCACTGGATAACCACTCCAGCTTTGGGGACATTGGAGTGTATGAGCAAACCCTTCTGAGTCTTTAGCACAGGGTGAGTCTTTGAGTTTGGGCAAAAAATTTTACAAACCTTAATTCAGTAAACATTATTTAAGGACCTGCTGAATGAAAAGCACAAGAGAAGCAGAGATAAAATGGGAACAGCCCCTGCCCTCAATGTGCTTGTATTCTACTGTGTGTGGAAGGCATACAGCAATTGCACAGATGAGTAGTTACAAAGTATATTGAAAATAAGGGGCAGCTAGGTGGCATAGTAAATAGAGCATCAGCCCTGGAGTCAGGAGGACCTGAGTTCAAATGTGACATCAGACACTCACTAGCTGTGTGACCCTGGGCAAGTCACTCAACCCCAGTTGTGTGGAGGAAAAAAAAGAAAATAATACATTATAATTTGCAAGGGAAAGATGCTTAACTGGGAGGACAAAGGCAGTGGTGTCTGAGTTCTGTCTCTGATTGAAGGTTTAAACCATCTATTAGGGATGTCTAGGAGCACAGATAACTATGCACAAACTAGGATGTGGTGAGTGTATAGGAGAGGCCCTAAGTCAGTGCTGGGAGAGTTTGGAGGAGCCAGTGGAGGTGGGTTTTTGTTTCATTTTCTCTTCTTTTTCCCTACCTCTACCCCGATCCATGTAGGAAAGCCCAGTTGTGGGCTCGTGGTTTTTGTGTGCCATTGACAGACCACGTAGGAGGGAGGCAGTCTTCCTTCCCTGCTGTCCCCTTCAGTTTCTCCAGAACTGATCCATGGTACCCTGGCATTCTGTGCCCTGGGGGAGTTGGCATGAGAAAGCCACAGGCCAAATGGTGCTGTTTGCTATTTTGATAACATGTGGTTTCCCGGTTTATTAAATTTCTTATTACACGTGGCAACTTTTCATCATGAAATAGTCTTAATTCCCTCTATTTTGCTTCAGAATTTCCCCAAAAGTCTTTATCCCAAGGGTGTGTGTACTCCCCCCTGCCCCCCCCCACACTATCATTTAAAGTTTCCACTTTTATTTCAAACTCCACCAAGGATTCTGTAGCCACCAGGAATGATGCTTGAGGACAGGTTGAAGGAGTAAGCTGGGGTACCTTCATCAGGCCTCAGGATGTAGCCTGGCCTTGTGGCTGCCAAATGTCCTCTGACCAAGCTGTGGCTTATGGGGTGGAGGCACAGTCAAATTATATAGACTTATATACTCTTATATATTCTTATAAAGTCGCCCGTTTCACTCATGTTCACTCAGATGGAATTGGATGATGTAAGGGCACAGGCCTCCCACGTGGCTCCAGGTAGCTCAGCCCCACTTAGCCTCTGTGGAGGAAGGAAGGGTTGTAGGTTAGCCTTCATCAGCTCGTGACTGAATCTGCATGCCTCTGAATCATCGGCATCATCTTGTGATATTTCGTCAGCATTCTGTGGCACACACACCCAGGTCCAGGAGTTTGCTGACTAAGTTACCTGAGGACCAACCTACTTAGGGCACAGGTTCTCAGTCTCTTCTGGGTCATGGATCTCTTTGGCAGTGTCTGCTGAAGCCTATTAACTCAAAGAAGGTTTTTAAGTGTATAATATAAAATCTATCTGATTACAAAGGAAACCAATCATATTGAAACAAAATTATAAAAAAAAAATTTTAAGTTCACAGACTCCAGGGTTTAGAGCTCCCACATTAAGGGTTTCCTCTCTAATAAATATGTAGGGAGCCTGTGGGCTGGTTTGGAGAGGGCAGTGAAGTTCTAGGAAATCTGTGCCTCTCTCCCTTCTTCCTTCCCTCCCTTTCTCTCTCTCTTGGTCTCTCTTGTATTTGTTGACACATGGCAGTGTAGAGAATACATGCTGTATTGTGATGACATGGGGCATGATACAATTTGTAGGTGATGCAAGGCTGGCATTCTGAGCAGTGACATGTCACTGGCATCTAGCCATGGTGCACCAGAGGGGGTAAAACAGGAAACCACAGTGTCCTTGTAAAGGGAAGATAGTGTGTGTGGGCTGAGTCGAATGTCGGGAAATTGGGGGTCTCCTGGTTGCTTCTTGTGATAAGCAGATAAGTGCTTTGGGGAAGATTAGTCAGCTCTCTTTTGGGGGAAGATTAGTCATTGTAGATAATCCAGTAATGGGGTGATGGGTTTTTAAAGGCTAGGATTCCTTTGGTAACAGTTTTCATGTAGTAACCTCTAATTGCTGTTTTGTCCCTCCTGATCTTTTCCAGGCCTCAGTTTCTGTATGTATACAGTGAGGCAGTTGGACTAGATGTAGGGAGCCTCTGAAGTCCTTTTGGGTTCCAGAGCTCTGATCCTTTGAATTTATTTTTGCTTTTTTGTTTTTTTTTGGCGGGGGGAGGGTAGGGCAATCGGGGTTAAGTGACTTGCCCAACGTCATATGGCATGCGCCCGCACGGTGTCTGGGGCCAGATCCGAACCCAGCTCCTCCAGGGCCAGTGCTCTACTTATTGTGCCACCTAACTGCCCCTGATCCTTTCATTTGAAGACTCTGAAGAACCAGGCCAGTCTCTTCACAGGGAACGATTCAAGCTTTGATTTGTCTTTGTTCTCTTTCATTTGTTGGGACACCTCATTTGGCATTCCATTTGGGGACACTTTGAGAGAGGGCTAAGCCATTCCAGAGCAGCTCGGCTCCCCTGCTTGGTCCTTGACTGAGCCAGTTACTGATAATCTGACATTTACTCTTCAGGCTGGTGACTTCACCAATCACAATGGCACAGGTGGGAAATCCATCTACGGGAGCCGATTTTCAGATGAAAACTTCACCCTGAAGCATGTTGGGCCTGGTCAGTCTTTTCCCCCTTTTCTTCTTTGACCTCTCCACCCCAAAGAGATCTTTTGTGAGGAGAGGTGACTTGTCCCAGTTAAGCAGGTTCTCTCTCCAAAGTGGCTTCTCCTATCCCCAATCTTGGCCACCCCCAGCCTTTCACTCACCTACCTCCTGAAACATGGCTAATTATGTGTCTCACCCACAATCATGTTGGTATCCAGCTCCCAACCATCTGCCTGTCATTCAGCAAGTTGTAGTTAATGTCCTCTGCCTTTAAAAATATTTCTGGAAGCAGCTTGGAAAAACCACTTAGTTAAACCCTGGGATTTGCTTTTCTTCTGTGTCCTAAAGTCTAATCTTATAACGTCTGGAAGTGTCCTTCATACAGCCCTTGACCTTGGTTCTGGTCTGGTCTCTGGCCACATGAGTTTTAGCCTTGGCCTTGTGACTAGACCTCAGGAGTGCTGTTGACATTGTCCTCATTCTTCCCATTGGTGAAATAGAAAGAGTGGTCAGGTCTCCTCTCTCTGCCCTGTCTGTTGGGAATACGAGTGACACATGGGGTTTACAGGGTTTTTGTGGATCGCTGACTTTAGTGGGCTTTTCTTTAAGCTTTGAGAGACCCTCGTGGTACTTTTTGCCCTGTTTGCCAGAGGCCTTACCAAGATATTCTGGTCTGGCCCCTTGTTCTTATCACAGGCATCCTGTCCATGGCAAATGCAGGTCCCAACACCAATGGATCCCAGTTCTTCATTTGCACAGCGAAGACAGACTGGTGAGTACTGTATTCCCGGTGGGAGGTTTTTCTAGGGGTTGACTGCTTCTCATGCTAATAAAGGCAGGGCAGGAGATAAGATCATAGCTGTAGAGCTGAAAGGAACCTCAGAGACCAACCCCATCATTTTACAGATGAGGCACCTGAAGCCCAGAAAGGAATTGACACAGGGTCAGTTCAGGAGTGACATCTTGGTCCCATTGAGGCTCAGGCATTGATGAGACAGACATTCAGGTAGAATTATCTGTGAGGCGGGCACCTCTCTCATGGGGATGAGAAGTAGACCAGAGATGGATGCTTGTTTGCCTTGGGTGTAAGACACTCCAACATCAGTCACCCTCTGGACAGAGAGGCAGCCACTCTTAACTAGTGGGCAGGACTCTGCCTCCCAGAGGCTCCCATTTGTCAGCTCTCTTGTCTACCCTTTCTCACAGGCTGGATGGAAAGCATGTTGTGTTTGGCCACGTCAAGGAAGGCATGGATGTAGTGAAGAAGATAGAATCCTATGGTTCCAAGAGTGGGAAGACGTCTAAGAAGATCATTATCAGGGACTGTGGCCAGCTGAGCTAACCCCAGCCGCCTGGAGACTTGGTTACTCAAACATGTTTGTTCTTATCCCGTGCCCTTCCTGCTCTCCCCCTACAAAAGACTACTTGGAACACTTTAGGGGATTCCTAGTTGAGTGTGTTGTGTCCAGGGATAACTGAATTTGTGGCAGCATCTGGTTTTTTTTTTTCTTACATCCCTGTTTGTTCCTGTCTGTGCAAAGATCTGTTTTGAGCATTTGTTTCTTGGTCTCGTTCCCATCCACTCACCGGGCCTTTCTTTTAGAACCTGAGCCCCACATGCCGCTCACCTCCCCCTAAGAGCCTTTAGGGCCTCTCTCTTACTTCTAGCCAGGCAGGGTTGAGTACATCCAGCCTTGTTTTGGTATGGCTATGGCCAGTCACCCTTAGGGAAGTGGGATGGGCCACATAAGGAGTCTCAGTGCCTGTCTGTCATAACTGGTACAGAGACAGGGTGTTGCCCAACCCAAGGAGATTAAGTCAGAATTCACTAGTAGTATTGGCAAAAGGTGGTAATCATTTTTTTCCAAAAACCTCAAAATTGGAAGATCTAGTTAATTTATTGCACTAAATAGAAATGCCTTCTCTTTTCAAGGGGAGGGAGGGTGGTGTAATCTGAGGAGCACTGATCTGGGAATCTGAAAGCTGGGTTTTGTCATAGTGTGTGACCTTGGGGACATCACTTCCTCTCTGGGCTACAGTTTCCTCATGTGCTGCACACAGATAACCTCTTACGTTCCCTTCCCCTTCTCTGACCTCCTCTAATTATGGTATTGTATTGAAGTCCCCCAACTGTACAACTGATAGGGGTCATCTTTTCTCTTGATATTTAAACCTCTCTTCCCCACCAGGCCATGTGTCTCTCTGTTCATTGGTCCTGACCCGGGTTCTAGTATATCTGTATATCTCTCCAGTATCCCTCTTCTCTAACATGAGGGTCCATCTACAATATTACTCTTGGATGTCACTTATGTGGCTGACTGACATCCTGACCTGGCGAGGAAGAGACTTGGTTCTTACTGGACCCCAGCGATCTCTGTAACTTCTCATTTCAATATTGAAATGGGTTCAAGCCCTCTTTGCATTTCAGGATCCCTTTGGTCTCCTGTGGTCTGACTGATTTGTAGGGGCCACAGAGCCTCCGCCAAGCCATGATCCAGGTTCCCTTGGATGTAGGAAACTGTGAAGTCACAAAGCACTTCTACTAGTCTTGAGACTTGCTCCAAAACAGTAGAAGTGGGTTCCTGTAAACAGGTTTAAAGAATTAAGCTGTGAGCAATAGTTGTCCACTGTGAATTTACATGTCCCTATGAAAAGTTACCAATAATTGGAAATATACCATATGAAAGGTTTACTGGTGGGGACTGGAGCTCCATTGATGATAGAGGACACCATTGACCTCCGTGGATAGGTAAAGACCTTGTTTTCTATTCAATAAAAAAATGTGCTGATCATTTGAAGCCGACTTAGTTTATAAAAATCGTTGTGGTTTTTTAAAAAAAAATTATTTTGTTGATTTTAAATGCAAAAATAAATCCTATTTTGTTACAAAAGAAACCTGTTTTATATGAGTAATCTTGGGGGAGGGGGAGATTGTCAGTCAATCTCTAAAGGTCGCTTATGGTACAGTGACTCAGGAATAGGGCTTTGGAGTCATAGCAACTGGGTTCAGATCTTTCCTCAGGTACTTGACTTCTGCAACCTTGGGCCAAACCCTAAGGCATGCTGGGACTCCATTTCTTCATCTGTATAATGAGGGGGTTTGGACTAAGTAGTCTGAGGTCTCTTCTGCCTCTAAATCTAGAGTCCTGTGACCCCTCAGTGTAGAGATGGAAAGGGAGAGTGCACCTCCATGGTGAGGGCTGCCATTTACAGATGCCAAGGACACTCCCACAGACAGTGAATCTGATGAATCCATGAAAGGTCTAGGTGGGTTGTACCCTTCCTAGAAGGGACTTGCTCCAGGGTAGTAAAGGTTGATTTAAGACTCCCAAGTAAACAGAAAACCCCCTAATGAAAGGAATGAGTGGGATGTGCCCTTCTAAGGAAAGACTCTTGCCACAGTCCAACAGAGGGTGATTGTTAATTGCTTTGAAGTATAGCACAGTGGTTATGATGCTTGGAGTTGGGAAGACAAGTTCAAATCTTGCCTCTGATACTTAGCTGGATCACCTGGGATTTATCTGGGAGGCCACAGATGGTGACTGATAACATTGAGGTTATTTTTATGCTAAGGGACAGCAATACTAATATAGCTGACAGGAAGAATGCCTTTAAAAGTCCTTTACATACAATATTTCAATTAAGCCTCTAAAGATCTGTGAATTAATGAGTATAATTAGTTGGTCCTACCTGCAACACGATGGCCCCTCCATGCCTTAGATGGTGGCCAGTCTGGGGTAGTTTGTTTTTACCTAGATTGATTCTTGGCTAATGTTCTGTCACTTGACTTAGTACAAATAACCTCTCAGGCTTAGCATGGTACTGGCTGCGTGATCTGCTGGTAGAGTCTTCCAGACTCCAACATGCTTTTGGAATAGGGCTTTTAATGAACCATTGACAAAATTGTGCTTATCCAGCCATCACAAGGGCCACTAGAAGTCAAGTTTTTGGGTCAAAGATTTTTTTTTAAGCTTTATTGAGTTGCAATTTGAAGTCTTTAGGATTTTTTTTTAATGTTTAAATTTGTTTTGGATTATAGAAACATGGGTCTAGAACAAGAAAGGACCTCAGAGACTGTAGAGTTCAATTCCTTCACTTTGCAGATGAAGAAAAAGGGCCAAGTTGATTAGCTGACTTGCCCAGAATTCCATAAGTAGTAAGGGTCATGGATGCGCTATAAATGCAGTTCTTCTAACTGCAGTCAGCCCTTCACACTTTTCATATCACCTGTCTGACTGTCCTTGTCCCCTCCATCCCCATTCCTTGTGCCACAAAAGGAAACCAATTCAGTGAAATTAATCAATACATCAACTAAGTCTGCAAGTATACACAATGCTCCCCATGCAGAGTACCACACCTCAGCAAAGGTTGGGAGGGTATCCCTTCTTTATGTATTGTACTCTTTTCCAAATACAAATAAAGACAATTTTTAACACTTTTTTTTTTGCTTTTTGGAGTGGGAAAGGTAGGGCAATTGGGGTTAAGTGACTTGCTCAAGGTCACATGGCTAGTGTTAAGTATCCAAGTTCATATTTGAACTCAGGTCCTGACTCCAGGGCCAGTGCTCTATTCACTGCGCCACCTCGCTGCCCCTTTAACATTCATTAAAAAATTTTTTTGAGTTCCAAATTCCTTCCCTCTCTCCTCTCCCTGAGATGGCAAGCAATTTGATATAGGTTACACATGTGCAGTCATCCAAATCATATTTCCATATTAGTCATGCTGTGAAAGAAAACAGACCAAAAAAAATCCACAATTTTTTTTAAAGTATGCTTCTATCTGCATTCAGACTCCATCAGTTCTTTGTCTGGAGGTGGACATTATTTTTCATCATAAGTCCTTTGGAATTGTGTCGGATCTTTGTATTGCTGAGAATAGCTAAATCACTCAGTTGAGGGTAACCCATGTGCATCTCAAATCCATTCGTCAGTAATTTTTCTTTTGGAAACTGTCCATATTCTTCAACCACTTATCTGCTTGTTACTACCTATATGCCCTTGAGCAAATCACTTAACTTCCTTGGGCCTCAGTTTCCTCATTTGTCAAATGAAGGCTTGGCCTAGATGTCCCTGAGGTTCCCCCCCCATCTCTGGATCTGTTGGAGGAGGCTGGCTTTTAGTCTTTCGTGTGTATTAGTTACATACGGATCTTGCATATCAGGTGCCTATTGAAGATATTTGGAGAAAAAAATTTTTCCCCAACTTACAGTTTCCCTTCTTATCCTAATTGCATTAATTTTGCTAGTGTGAAATCTTTTTAACTTAACATAATCAAACTTTTTTATTTTATTATATTTAATGTTGTGATTACTTCTATGTTTCTCTCTCTTAGTCATAACTAGGTAACTCGTCTGGTTACCTCCTAATTTTTTTTATGGTGTGACCTTTAATATTAAGGTCATGTGTCTGTTTTGAATTTATTATGGCATAGGATGTGAAATATTTGTCTAAACTTAATTTTTTCAAAACCTATTTTCAGTTTCCTAACAGTTTTGTCTAATAGGGAGTTCTTTTCCAAGGAATTTTTTTTTAAAGCAATTGGGGTTAAATAACTTGCCCAAGGTTACATGGCCAGTTATTTTGTGTGGGTGTTAAATATCTGAGGCTAGAACCCATCCCGGGTCTTCCCGACTCCGGGGCCGGCACTCTTACTCACTGCGCCATTATTTTGAGCTCTAAATTCTCTCCTTCCTTTCTTCTCCCCTTCCCATTGAGGAAACAAGAAAAGCAAATCTGTTACAAACATGTATGGTCAAGCCACCTAAATTCTTGCATTGATTATGTCCTATATATCTAGATGTAGATATATATGTATATAATATATACATAAGTTTATGTGTATCTATATACACACAATCTCTACCTAGATATACCTATATCTACATATATAAATATATGTATACATGCATATATACACACATACACATATATACATGTATACATACACATGCACATATATAAACACATATATCAGTCTGCACTCTGAATTCATTACCTTTCTATCTGGAGATAGGTAGCATGTTTCATCATGAATCCTCAGGAATTATGACTGGTTCTTGTTCCCAAGTCTTTCAGAATTTTTTGTCTTTACAATATTATTGTTGGCATATAAATTGTTCTTGTTTTGCACACTTCATTCTGGACCAGTTCATACAAATCTTCTCTGGTTTCTCTGACACTATCCCCTTTATCATTTCTTACAGCACTATAGTAATTTCATCACATTCTTGCACCACGACTTGTTTAGCCATTTCCCAATTGATGGATACACCTTTAGTTTTCAGTTCTTTGCCACCATGAAAAGAGCTGCCATAAATATTTTCTTCTATGTAGGTCCTTTTCCTCTTTCTTTGATCTCTTTGTAATATGAATCTGGTAGGGGTATTACTGGGTCAAAGGGTATGTAGAGTTTAATAGCCATTTAATCTTATTTCCACTAGAATGGCTGGGCCAGTTCACAGTTTCACCAACAGAGCATTAATGTATGTGTTTTCCCACAGCATCTCCAGCATTTGTCAGTTTCTATTTTTTTGGTCATCTTTGCCAGTCTGATAGATGGGAGGTGGCACCTCAGGCTTGTTTTAATTTTCTTACTCTGAGAATTGCCAATTCATATCCTTTGATCAGTTATCAATTGGGGGAATGGCTCTTATTCTAGTAAATTTCAATCAGTCCCCTATATATCTTAGAAGCTCAACTTTTATCAAGAGAAACTTACCGCAAAGATTTACCCTCCCCCCAATTTCCTAGTTTTCTTCTAATTTTAGCTGCATTGTTTGTGTGTGTGTGTGTGTGCAAAAACTCTTTTAAATTTTTATTTCATCAAAATTGTTCATTTTGCTTCCTATAAACCTTTTTGTCTCTTGTCTGGCCATGAACTCTTCCTTTGTCCATAAATCTGACATGATTTCTTCCTTCTCTAATATTTTTATAATATACCTCCATATTTATATTGTATACTGTTCTCAGTCTAATTGAATATTGGGATATTAAGTCCAATTGTTTCTGATTCTTAGCTAGTTTGTTTTGCTAAATGTATTTTTCTATTTTTTAAACAGAATTTTTAAAGCAGAACTGCCTGATAGTGTATTTAGGGCTGGATGTGCTGTTCCCTCTTAATTCCCACTTTTTCACTTTATTTTCTTTGAGATTCTAGACTTTTTCTTCATTTAAATGAATTTTGTTATTTTGTCTAGCTCTTTAAATTATGTCCTTGGTAGTCTGATTTGCATAACACTAACTCACTAATTTAATTTAAGGTATTATCACTGTTTTGTGGGTGTAGTTTAGCCATGATCAGTTCAATTATTTATTGTTATTGATTTTTCTAAAGAGTGGTTCATAAATGTATCTATACAAGTCTTGAATGTGCCCTGGTAAATTGACTCACAGATAGATATTCTATGAATGTCGTAGTTATTTTGAATGGGAATTCTCTTTCTCTTATTTCTTTGGATTTTGTTATTGCTATATAGAAATGCCATTGATTTTGTGGGTTTAGTCATTCATTTATTTTTTACTATAGGATTCAAAACAATTGTATCAGTGTATTTCTTTGCTGATTCTCAGGAGTTTTCTAAGTAATCCATTATGTCAGCAGTGAATAGGAATAGTTTTGTCTTCTCTTTACCTACCTTTATGCCTTTACTTTCTTTCTCTTATCTTATTGCTGTCCCTAGAATTTCTAGAATTGTCAATTAATAGTAGTTAAAGGGAAGAAGTCATAGAGATTAAATTCACTCTTTGTTTTTTCCATGAATGATTTTTGAGAGAATATTGAAATTGTGTAGGATTCGTATTTTTGGTCAAAGAAATGAGTTTCTTCTGAGGTCAGGTGAATCTATGGAAAGGTTATTTGAGTTCACCTGTAAGTATTTCCATAAAAGATTATTTTTTCTGATGTTTTATGATTCAAAATTCCTCTCAAGCTCCTAATCATCTCATTCTAAAGATGAGGCAAATGAGGGCTCCTCGAGTGGGGAAATGTCTTGCACAATGCCTCATCGTGATTTAGTGGCAGCCAGGACAAGAATCTGTTTCTTGATTGTTTATAAAGAACAAAAAAGATTCATTCCTTACCACAATCCTGTAGGATAGTTAGTGGAAACATCATCATTTTCATTTTATAGATGAGGCAACTAAGTCTTAAGAAGATAAAGTCCCACAGCTAGCAAATTGCAAATCTAGAAGCATGTGCCATCTTTGAATATATGGTAAACTGCCAGCTGTTTTAGTTGATGGTTTTCTTTTCATTTTATTAAGGGTACCCTGGATCAAATAGAGTTCATGTTCTGTTTCATAATCTATCAATGAGTTTATTCTGAAGCCAGCACAGTTATTGAGAGGTCAGTTAATTTACTGGTGGGTCATTTAAGGTCACATCCAAAGATTGCATTCACTTTGAGAATTTTCCCTTCATATGGGTGATTTTTGTGAGCAGAGAGTTAATGCAAAGTTCACATTTGGGATCATGGATTAGTCATTGATCTTATTTCAAGGTTAACTGGTTCATGGAGAGGTCATTGGTGGTCCTTCAGAATCATTCCACTCACTCTTTACGGATTGCTGATTTCTGAGGGAAGTCATTGAGTTAATGGAAGGGTCAGTGACTTCACTGACAAGTCATTTAGGGTCAGGCATTTTATTCACTTTAAACAACATTTTATTGGCATTGGATATTTGAGAGGGCATTGGGGTCACCAAGCTTATATTTGGGGTCCTGGGGAAACCAGTGATTTATATTTAGTTTAATGGAGTTACCAGGAGCTTACTGAGGTCAAACAGGAGGATTTTATTCTTTCTGAGATATCCTTCTTAGAGTGATGATTTATCAGAGTGAACTGAAGTGATGTTGATTCATATTGGTCCTTAAAGAGATTAAGAGATGCTCAAAGAAATCATCATGGGTCATGGGGTCAAAAGGGAGAAAATTCTGTTCTGAAGAGTCTTTCCCACATAAATTCCAGTCTGGCAAAACCATCCAGAACTTTAACTGCTGGCACAGAGTTATCTTCACCTCCCCAGGGAAGGTTTTCCACTATAGTCACAACCATAGCTATGTCTTCTTTCTGAGGACCAGACTAGCTAAGGAGGGAGAGGTTCAGGACCACTAGAATGGCCACTGGTGATGAATATTTTGACCAAGGCAACTCACGAACAAAAAACTGAAAACAAAAAAATAATGAAATAAAAAATTTATGAAAAAAACTGGTCTGTGTGTGTGTGTGTGTGTGTGTGTGCTCCCTTTACTTCTACCAAGGCAGAGTGATGGGAAAGGGAATAGAAGATGTCAGATTTTAAGTAGTAAATATGACCTTAACTATGGGTACCAATGCAATGTCAAGAGAGCTCAAGGAAAGTACTAGTGTGCTCTGTGGTTGGATTTATGGAATAGTCAAACATGGATGGATTGTAACCTACATTTTTGGAGGAAATATCCACATTGATGAGATTGGAAATGGTGTTGGAGAATATTTTTGTTTGTTTTTGCTTTTTGGAGGGCAATTGGGGTTAAGTGACTTGCCCAAGGTCACATGGCTAGTTTGTGTGTTAAGTGTCTGAGGTCAGATTTGAGCTCAGGTCCTCCTGACTCCAGGGCCAGTGTTCTATTCACTGTGCCACCTAGCCACCCCTGGAGAATATTTTTAATATTAAGTTATTTTTAATGAACAAGGATTTATTTTCTCTCCCTCCCATTGCCCATTAAAACGCTTGTAAAAATATATACATAGTCAAGCAAAAAAAAAATTCCTGTATTGACCATGTTTAAAAATATGTTTCATTCAAATTCTGGATTTATGACCTCTCTTTCTGGAGGTGGCTGCATCATCGGTCTCTGCCAATTTAAATATTTTCCTAACCCATTCTATGTGAGTTTCAACTGTGCCTCACCTCTTCTATTCTGGGGTTTGGTAAATAAGACTTTTTTTGTCCATCTCTCTTTACTTCCTACCTCCCATCTCCTTCCCTATCATAATCCATATTTTCTTATGGTGTGTGTGTGTGTGTGAGAGAGAGAGAGAGAGAGAGAGAGAGAGAGAGAGAGAGAGAGAGAGGAGAAGAAGAAGAAGAAGGAGGAGGAGGATGAGAAGGAGGATGGGAGAGACTTTGTCCATTGCATTGATACAGTGAATGCTGCTATTGTCTAAATTCCTCTCCTGCTTCTTGCCTCACTCTGCATAAGTTGATCCAAGTCTTCCAGGTTTTTCTGAAGCTGTCCCTTGGACCATTCCTTACAGCACAATATCGCTCTGGTACATTCATATATCATAATTTGTTCAGCCATTGGGCACCTCCTTATTACCAATTCTTTGCCACCACAAAAAGAGTTGCTATAGATATGTTTATACAGCCGGGTCCTCTCCCTTGGCATGTAGTTCAAGGGTATACTTTTTATATTGAACATGAGGATGTACATTGGGGTGAACTTGTATCTTTCATGAAAAGTCTCAGTAAGGCACTGTTCTCATGTCAAAGATCCAACGTCAGGTGCCGTGCACTTACTGAGTTCTCACACAATCCACTGCCAATTCCATGCCCTGTCATGGTTAAGTACATTCTTGCCATTCTCCAAATCATAACTCTTTAATGACATGAATGCATGGCTCAGCAGAGGGCCTGATTTCCCAGAGGCCTTGAACTGTTCATGAAACTGCTCTCACTCTCTTCTCTCCTACCTCCAAAAGCAAACAAATTGTCCACTCAGAACCAGAACCAAGCTGCCCCTGGCAAGGTTTGAAATATAGGCTCCATCGTTACTGTCCATTGGAAGTTTGGAGCATTTGTTGCACCCTAAGAAATTGACTTATCAGAAAATATATGCCTATGAGCCAGAGAGGTCAGGCTTTTCTGGCCTTCAAGTGTGCATTTATAAAAAAAGTCATTGAAAATGCCGTTTGCGACCTCCTGCATGCCCTGCCCTTGATGTCCAAGTCTGTCTGCATAGCAAGACTGAAATGGGGTTTGTGAAGTCGCCTGCCTACCCCAGGGTGGTGTGGAGGGGTGGATGTCAGAAAGGATAGAGGGAATCAGCAGTAGAGGAAGAACTGCTGCATGAGAACAGAGTTCCGGAAAAAAGAGATGACGAGGCAGAGAAAATAGATTCTTTTGTTCATTGAAAACAATAAAATTGAATTTTAAGAAGATGAAGATGCTTGAGGCTGGAGAGACAATAGCTGAGGCAGGATTATCGAAGCCCATGTAGTATAGCGGATAAAGAACAGGCTTTTGATCTCAGAGAGCTGTGTGGGCATAGACAATTCAATTGCTCAGTGCTCTAGGCATGTCACCACGACTATAAATTACAGATAAATGCCAGTCTGCATGGGTGGAGGAGGGAGTTTCCACACTGATGAAATCTCTCTCTGTCTCTGTCTCTCTTCTCTCTCTCTGTCTCTGTCTCTCTTCTCTCTCTGTCTCTCTGTCTCTATCACACACACACACACACACACACACTAAATAAATATGGATTATGATAGGGAAGGAGGTGGAAGGTGGGAAATAGAGAGAGTTGGACAAAAAAAGCTTGTTTACCAAACCCCAGAATAGCAGGGGTGGGGCACACTTGAAACTCAAGTGGGATGGGTTAGGAAAATATTAAAAGCAAATACCCACTTCATACAGCAGGTGGTTAAAGGTGCAATGTGGTGGTGATGTAGAATGAGGAGAAATCTAGAACTGGATTCCACCTCCAAAACGTACTACTTATATAAATGTGGATAAGCCAGTGAACCTCAGTTTCCCTCTCTGTAAAATGGGAGAATGATAATAACAGCAGTGAGATTGGAGAGGCAACATTGTGTATGGTGTAGTAGCTCTCAAAATGTGGTCCAAGGACTCGTAGGGGTTCCCAAGACCCTTTCAGGGGTTCTGTGAAGTCAAAACTTTTTTCATATTGATACCAAGATGTTTTAATTTCTAATATGATAAATAGCTATAGATATAGCCCACATAAACAAAAGTTTCTTTTGGGAGGCTCCTTAGTAATTTTTAATTATGTGAAGGGGTCCTGAGACCAAAAGGTTTGAGATGCACTGGTGAAGAGCAGGACTTCTTAAACTTTTCCCACTAGTGACCCCTTTTCACCTTTATGACAGCATCTGTTGGCTTGTGTGACCTGAGGGCATGCTTTGTATTCAGAACCAAGGTTGCAGTGAAGTTATATGATGCGACATGGAGCTGCCAGAAATACCTGGGATTTGTTATGTGTTTGATTTTTAATTAATTTTTGGTCATTTTATGCTCAAAAACTGTTGCCAAATTTTTCGTGACCCCATATGGGCTTGTGACCTGCAGTTTAAGAAGCGCTGGACTACACAGAGGACAGAGAACTGGAACTGGGTTTTGGAACCAAGAAAGCCTGAGTTTAAGTCCCACCTCTGATGCATACTGGCTGTGTGACCTTGGGCAGGTGTCTTAAACACGGTCTGCCTCAGTTTCCTCCATTATAAAATGGAAATAAATAAGATATTATTTATAAAATTTAGCACAGTGCCTGCCATGTAGTAGATCCTTACTAAATGCATCTTATTTTGTGCTTCCTTATGTGAATGTCAGCTATTACATCCCAAAAGTCTAAATAGGCTGAAAAAGTGCTTAGCTAAATATGTGACGGGGGTCTGGTATGTGCAGAGACTTCATCAGTTTGTCCAATGAACTGGAAGTTGGTGAACTGGAGGATGCCAGGGAGCTTGCTTTTGGGAGAATTGTGAGGGTGTTGAAAGGGCAGCATACTGGGGAGACCATGCAGCCTGTGAGGTCAGTCCACACCTGCTTCTGGCTGGCTGACCGTGTGGCTGGGAGGAGCCTTTGGAGATTGGCTGCATAGCCAGAACTGTTAGCCCCTGCACAAAGGTCTACGTCAGACCTGCTTGATTCTAGGGAAGGGCAGTGACTCTATTTCTCATAGGGACCGATAAGCCACAGAGTTGTCAAACTTTCTGCCCTTGACTTTATCCAGATTAAAATGTAATTAGGAAATGTTTAATAAAATAAATTAAAATGCCACACAACATAGATAACATTCATTTGTGGTTTTCTAAGTCAATATATAACAGAAGATCTATTTCTATATTTGCGTTTGATACCTCTACAGTAAAAGACTATTCAGTAAAGGGAAAGGCCCCAGCAAAAGAGACAGAAACATAGGATGTCTGGGATTAAGAAGGGCAGCCGGTCCCCCGGTACCCTCATCAGAGAGTAACTACCGGGTTTGATAGACCATGGGACTGAACCGAGAGGCTAATTATTTTCATGGTTCTTACCTTCAATGATTTATAGCAGGGACAATCAACTTTAAGAGAAACCTGAAAAAGGAAACTGAGGACTCCTTTCACAGCACAGAATCCTACTTGGTCTTCATGATTTGCTAAGCCCCGTTGGGTTTCACACCGCAGCTGTGACCATGGGAGTCATGGAGCTTGTTACCAAAGTTCAAGTTTGTCCTCCTAAATTTGCCTTTTTGCAATGTTAGCCCCCTTCCCCTGAGTGCTGACAACCAGGCTTCCAGTGTTCCAACAATAATACAAGCTTCTTAATGATACTGCTGACTTTGAGCTCCATTTTTAGCTTTCTGGTTGTTTTCAGCCTTGCTTCCATGAAAGAGCAAAACAGAGCTTTGCACTCAGCTGCCTTCTCTGAGAATTTCTTTCTATCATGTAATCTTACAATAAGAGGTGTTAGAGGAGATGTGCCCTATCCAAATTGTGCCTGCCCCCAAGCCCTTAAAACCTGTCCAGCCTTCACTGAGGGGCTACTCTTAGTAAACCTGTAGGAATCATCAATTAGCAAATATTTATCAAGCACCTGGGGCAGCTAGGTGGTAAAGTGGAGAGAGTGCTGGGCCTGGAGTCAGGAAGAATCATTCCTGAGTTCAAATCTGACCTCAGACAATAGATGTATCATCCTGGGCAAGTCACTTAACCCTATTTGCTTCAGTTTCCTTATCTGTAAAATGAACTGGAGAAGAAAATGGCAAACCACTCCGGTATCTTTGCCAAGAAAACCCCAATTGGGGTCACAGAGAGTCAGACAAGACTGAAATGAGTCAAAAAGCAACATTAAACATCTACTATGTTCCCTGAAAGGGGCACTAGGGGTTTAAAGACAAAATAAAATAGTTAATGCCTTCAGGTAGTGATGATTTGTTAGGGCACTGGACTTGGAGCCAGGAAGACCTGAGTTCAAATCCTGCCTCAGACACGAAATATTTAAACTCACTGTGCCTCCATTTCCTCATCTGTAAAAGAAAGAAGTTGGTCTCTATGGGCTATAAACAGGTACATATAAAATTATATGCAAAACAAGTATTTACAAAATATCAGTGACGGGTACAAACGGGAGACCTCCCTTTGATTTGCTCGACTCTGGTGGCCACAGTGAATGAGACACCAGATCACAGGTGGCCTCCTACTTCCATTTCTCCTCCTCCCCCCAGAGCTGCAGTCTGGGAAGGGCAGAACTACTTCAAAGCAATGTCAGAACCAGGAAGAACTGCCCACTTAGGAAATTTTAAAAGGAGTGGCATTCTCTGGTGCTTCCTCTACCTTCCTGTGTCTAGAACATGTGGCATGTGATGTTCCCTCTCTGGCACTTCCTCTCCTACCATTAGAAATGGCACCTGCTCACATGTGGTCAATAAAGCAGGTGCTGTTCCAGGTGAGCCTGAGCCTGGGCCTTAGGCCCCTGACTGGTTCTGTGGCTTAGAGTGTCTTTGCCCAAGTATAGGTAATTGAACGGTGATCTTGAGATGGACATTTCTTGTCCTGAAATTGGGAATTTGAGAGGTCAGGAGCTCCTGGGTCCCTCGGGTCGTGCTGGCTGAACCAGAGGAGCTTCACTTAAGAGAGGAAGTCCATCATCAGGAGATGGATTCCACACCTAGCTTTGCTCATCAGAAGACATGGACCTTGAGTGAGCAAGTAAGGGACTGAAGCAAAAGTAAAATCCTGATTCAGCAGCCCTTCAAAGGGCTTTCTCTTTTGATGTTTCAAATATCAACCTCCTGGGAGAGTATAATAATGGATATAGGTTACTGTTTTGTGTTCTTTGAGTCTTTGTTAATGTTTGTGTGTGTGTGTGTGTGTGTGTGTGTGTGTGTGTGTGAAATAAATAGCTGTCCCATACCTGATCTTTGCGATATATTGAACACTTTTCTACTTCCCTTTTGGGAAAGACTTAGACATAAGCCAAACCTAAACTTTAAGTGATTTTCCCTGGGGGATGTAAAGAGCCAAAAAGTTCAAGAAAAAAGAGTTTGACTTTTTGTTATGGAGGCCAGGCACCCACAGGACTGAACCTCATCCACAAATGTGAGCCCAGAGCTGAGAAGGTCCCTTACTGAGAGAGGGAAAGCATCCTAGTCCCTGAAGCCTAGCAGTACAGTTATTATAATTTGGTATCCACCCAAGCCTGGGGTGTGTTTCTTACTGTTGTTCATAAAGAAATAAACATGACTCCTGAGGGGTGTAGAGAATTCTGGGCATACAGACTTGCTAAATTGTTTCCAAAGTCTTTTGGGAGAGATGAGAATTGCGGATGCTCTAGGCGAGACAGAAAGTTTTTCTCACAGTTGACCTGTAGGGGGAGCTGGCTGCATCATGTCTCATTTCTAGTGGCTGCCAGGGTGTCCCTTCTCTGGGGAGGACTGTTCCGCCTCTCCTCGTTGGAGTTGAGATTGCATCTCACTCCCAGCAGAAGAGCTCATTCATCCTTGTCTGCTCTTTGGCATATTCTATTCAGCTTGACTTCCATGATTTCTGCTTGCTTGGATGGAAACATGTATTTGCTATTTGTGGTGGTCTTTTGTGGAAACGCCATTCAGAAGGAAAGCTACTTCCCTGATCATACTTAGGGAGAAGGGTTGCCTTCACTTCACACTGCTCAGCTTAGTTCCTTCCCAGCACATGTGTGATGTACTCACTGGGGAGATACTCACCAGCAGCTGTGGAGGGAGGGCAGGCCGCTTTCAGGATGTGATCTTGGATCACAACTTTTCATTGAGTCATGCAGTCCACCCTCCTGTTTCCTGGCTGGGTTGCACCTGTGCTATAAAGTGCATGGAGAATAAACATTAACCTCCCTTACTAATATCCCAGAGCAGCCTGGGATTAATTTTTATAGCCTACAAATTCCGAGGAGCATGTAAACTGAAGCAGAGACAAGAGGGACAGCAGGGAGAGATGCTTGTATTTTCACCTTGTATTTCTGGGCTATGGAAGACCCTGGTCCCTTCATATACTTTGTGCCCCTCTTGTCTCTGGCGCTCTTACTGTCTCCTGATGTAGACGGGGGTAGGGGAGGTCTTTATCCCTTTGGTTCCTGCCCCAGGGGACTGACTTGTTTTACTGTCATCTGGTTTCTGCTGTCTCCGCTATGGATTTCCTCTGTGGTCCATAAGGCCATGATTTTTTTCTGTGGCATCTCTATGTAAGTGAGCACCTGGTGGAGCTCCCAGGACTCAGGACCACAGTCTGTTGTTGTCTTTAGTCCATATGACTCTTCCTTAGTCGTTCATTTCCAACTTCTCATCCTGCAGCCATTTGAATCTCTAGCATCAGGGTATCAGAAGCATGACAAGTAGCCTCCCTTTGAGATTTCCAGAGCTAGCATTTTACGATGGGAAGAGGGGCTCTGGATTCAGAGGACATCATTTCAAACCCTGTCTCTAATGCTTACTTCCCATGTGTCCTTAAGAACATTTCTTAGCCTTTCTGGTCCTCAGTTTCCTCATCTGTATAATGGCATGGTTGGGTTAGTTGGCCTCGGAGGCCCCTTCTAGCTATAGATGCATGATCCTATGATAAGAACCTTCTGGCAGTAGCCCTCAGAGCTCAGAGGAGACCCTGCCATGAAACAGGCAGAGGAAGCCTTCATGTCACGTCATCCTCTTTTCCAGCCCCAGCACTCCTGGCACTAGGATTTCTGTCACCTCATGCCCACCCACTTTGGGTCACTGATCTTGGGATGCTTAGCCCTACCACGTGTTTTGTTGATGAGCAGAGGCACTGAACTGTTCAGGAAGGGAAGGGCTTTTCAAGGTCATGGAGTCCATCTATGTTTAGACAGGACTATGTCCAATCCCATTGGATAGAATATTGACTTTGGCTGCCTGAGAACCACCTGGAAACTATCTCATAAGTACAGAGCAGGAAGTTTGAGGTCAAGCTGTGGAGTCAAGTTCATGCTGCATTTTCTGTTTACTTCTCATCTCCCCTAAGAATCTCCTGCTCTGGTTTCTAAGGAGCTGTCCAGGGCAATGTGTCTCCTCCTCCACACTCTCTGTACCTAGTGCAACCCATCCAGGGTCAAGATATTCTACGTGGTACTGAGTCCTCTGCGTCACGGGATTTCCTACTCATTGTTTAGCAAGGTATAGAGCTTGGGATGGGTCCTCTTTCCTAAGCTCCAAAAAGGACCATTTCTAAGTTCTGAGATGGAATGAGGGCTCATTGTGCCAGGTACTGTGCCAAGTGGTGGGAAAGCAATGGAGGGCAAAAACATGGTCTCTGCCCTCAAGGAGCTCATAGTTGAATAGGATAGACAACAGTGACCCTTACATACCTACTGTTTGCTCTGTTCTTTAAGATGCTGAGAATCAGGGATGCCCATGAGGTGGAAAAAAGAAAAAGCCAGACTTCCTCCTTCCTCCATGGGACCTTAACTATAGAGACTAATAGCACATTGCACTTTCCACAGACCATGCTCAATAGAAGAAAGGTATGGAACCTTTTAGGAAATAGTTTTAAAAAAAAGAGAAAAGAATATGAAAATGTATATTAATGTTAATATATAAACATAATAAAACATAAATATAATAACAAATATAAATGCATATACAAGAATATATATATTCTTGGCACTAATGTAACAAAACTCCCCCTGAAACCTCTGGCTCTGAAATCCCTTATTATTTTACCAGGGTCTGGATGGGGTGTTTTGGGCAATTAATTGTGAAAAAAATCTCAGCTTGAGCCCCCATTCATGAGTCACAAATTAAATAGCAAAATTGGTAAAATGGAATAGCTAGGTAATTCACAAATAACTGGAAATAACTGGATAACAGAATCCAACCACTCTCTTACGATGATTCAGGCTTCTGAGGGGTTTATCCTCACAATAACCTATCCCAGAAGGTTATTGTGAGGATAAAATGAGGGACTGTATGTACAGATCTTTACAAACCTTAAAATACTATATGGGGTGGCTAGATAATACAGTGGGTAGAGCACCAGAACTGGAGTGAGGAAGATCTGAGTTCAAATGTGGCCTCAGACACTTACTAGCTGTGTGACCTTGGGCAAGTCCCTTAGCCCCTCCCTATTTGTCTCGGTTCCTCATCTGTAAAATGGGAGAAGGAAATGACAAACCACTCCAATATCTTTTCCAAGAAAACCCTGTGGACAAAGTCTTTAGGGTTATGTAGAGTCAGACACAAGTTAACAACAAAATGCTATATAAATGGTGATGATGATGATGATGATGATGATGATGATTTTATTACTGTGGAGACCGCCCCAGTTCCATTTTCCCCCCATAGTAGTTCTGGACCTCTTCAGTACTCTGAATGCCATAACCAGGCATGATGCAACATCCTCTCCCTGCCTCCTACTTTAGGGGTAGGGAGAAGTCTAGGGAAAGGAAGGGAAAGGCAAGGGCTTGTGAACCAGGACCTGACATGGCAGGGGGAGGGGCAGGATTTGGGAGAGGATTGAAGTGGTCCCTTGCCTCTGACACCCAAATATTTTCTTTCTTTCTCTGCTTCTGCTCACCATATTCTGCCAGTCTGTCCCCAACTATCATTATATTGCCTTTCCTTTTGAACCAGACCATAAGCTCAGGGAGAACAGGGATGCTGTTTAAACCATAATTGGTGGTTTTGTCTCTCCCCCTCCCACCAGTGCCCTGAATTTAGTTTGTTGAAATTGATTGTAAATCTCTCTTACCTCCTGCCCCTTTTCTTTTCTGTTCCTCTTATTCTCATTGTGACCCGAGCACATCTGGCCAGGTTGGCCCACCCCTGAACCGATGAGGCTGCCACCCTGGGCAAAGCAAGACACACCACGGCTGTGCATGTCAGAAAATCACACCTGTATGGGACTGAAATTCTCAGACCATCTTCTTTTTTAAAGTAAAAGTGGGAATAATTAGGAGAATGTTTTAAAAACTGGGCTGGATTGTTGCTTCAGTAACAAAGTGGAGATAGAGCCAATAGAATGGATAGGACATTAGTTTTAGAGTCATAAAAGATCTGAGTTGGAATCTCACCTCAGACATTTACTAGCTGCGGGGTCCTGGGCAAGTCAGTTATCCTTTCTGAGTCTCAGTTTCCTCATCTGTAAAATAAGGGGGATGATCTCTAAGTCGCCCCCCCCTCCCCCCTCCCCAGCTTAAATCTACAAGACTACGGAATTTCCTTACTCAGAGTCTCGTCCTGTTTTTACTTTTGGGCTTTCTACTTAGATCCCAGAACTTCCATTGACCAAATATAGGCCATAGCTCTGGCTGGGTCCATTAGGGACCCTTCAAATCTTTGGTTTTCAGGTTGGCAAAGGGAAAGAAGGCATTTGTAGGATTTGCAGGGCTAAGTGAGCATTGACACTTGGTTCTATTGGAGAAGGGTGGACACTGAGAGCACAGGAGGTCTATGCCAGGGAAAAGAGCGGGAAGAACCCAGGCTCCAAACGTACACATGACTTACTGGCCAGAGGGGTCAGGAAAAAGGGCCCGATAGACACTGCAACATAAGGAGCAAGCTGGATCCAGGGACTCAAGCGTGATCCTGAGTGCCTGTCATACCAGCAGAGTGCCACTGGAGGGCAGCACAAACACATTTTCCCTAGCATTGCTATTTCATCAGCCTGAAGTTGTGGCTGAGCCCAATTGCAGGAGAGGTGGGCATGTGTTGGCCCTAAATGCTTGCTGACGTTGTATGCCCAGCTTGATTCTGAGATCCCTCACACTTGAAGGGATGGCAGACAGAAAGGTGATGATGTCGGAGGCAGTAATTGTACAGAGGACAGAAAAGGGTCAGCCAAACCACAGCAGCTTCCCTGGCTTCTCTGGATGCTAGATTTCCGAGACAGCTGTAACTGCAAGAGGACAGCATGGACCTCTGTGCCCACCTGGGGATGTGAGGGCATATGGGGACATGGTGGAGCTGATTGGAGCTCCAGATCCTGGGGGAAGTCACGTCCAGCCCAGCTTGGGAGACACATACGGCAGAGCAGCCTACAGGGAAAGCAAAGTGACTCATTTGGAAGAGGAAGATTCAACATGTTGGGACAGAAGATGAAGGGGAGGACTAGGGTGGGATGAGGAAATAAAACTGCATGAGATCTGACTCAGAAATCTTCACAACCCTAGACCAAGAAGAAGAGCAGTATCACTAACAAAATGGCCAAACTAAGGAGGGAGAAAGAGAGACAGAGATACAGAGAGAGAGACAGAGACAGAGAAAAAAGACAAAGACAGAGACACAGAGAGGGACAGGGAGAGAGACAGAGAAAAAGAGACAGACAGAGACAGAGAGAGATAGAGACACAGAGAGAGAGACACACACACAGAGACAGACAGAGACAGAGATAGAGACACATACAGAGAGAGAGAGACAGACACAGAGACAGAGACACAGAGACAAAGAAACACAGAGACAGACAGACAGACAGCTGGCCGGACAGAGACAGAGGGGCAAGAAGCTTTCGGAGAGTCAGTTTGGGTATTGCTCTGCTCTCTGTGCCCTCTGGTAGTGAGTGACGTGCATGGCAGGCAGGGAACAAGGAACAAACACCGGCCAGCACCCAGTCCCTTACCGTTGAATAGGTCAGGCAGGGGGTCAGCACCCCCTAATTCTTACACAGGTAGTTAAACCAAGGGGAAGAGCAAGGGATGCTTCCTGAGTGTAAGAAAGTGGGCTGCTTCTCTCTCTCTCTGAAGAAAGCAGTTACTTGAAAGGCTTAAATGTATTTAGAAACCTTTTTCTCCAACCTGTAAAAACGTTCATTTCCAGTAAAGGGGCCTTAATTGGGGAGTGAATTGTAAATAACATTTTAAAGAACCTTGATAAACATTATTGATCCCATACATAGAGAAGGGAGGCGTGCTGTTGTCTAAGAGGAAACCCAATAACCTTGACCTGTCTAGCCACTGAAAAATTTCCTAAGCATTAGATTGGAATTGTTTTTTCTTCCTCCTGAAATGGGAGTATCAGCATTTGTCTGAAGTGGTCAGAGAGTCAGCCAAGCATTTATTAGGTGCTTCCTATGAACCAGGTTCTATGGCAAGTCCTGGTGATACAAAAAAAGGTAAATTATGGAACTTTCCCTCAAAGAGAGGCAAGTCAATAGGTGCTAATTGAGTCCCTACAATGAGTGGGGCCCTGGGCTAAGCCTAGGGATAGAAAGCAAAGAAAAAAAAATGAGTGACTACCCTCAAGGAGAGTCATGTGTGAGGGGCAGCAAGAAAGCCTGTTTCATTGGATCTCTGGGTACATGGAGGGGAGTCAAGTACAAGAAGACTGGAAAGGTAGAGGAGGTCAGGTTATATCAGGCTTTAGAGGATAAAGGAATTAATAGGGAGTCACGGCATTGGGGTATGTGTGTGTCAGGGTGGGGGGTGGTTGCCTGTCCAGGTCTGAGCTTTAAGCAGATCACTTTGGCAGCTGAGAGGAGGATGGATTAGAATGAGCAGGGTCTTGTGAGTGATAGCCCAACCAGCAGCTATTACAGTGGGGATGGGGGTGGGGGTGGGCTACATAGATTTGAGAGACCTGAATTCTTGTCCCAGCTTAGCCATCAGATACCTGTGTGATCCAGGACAAGCCACTTCCCTTCTCTAGGAAATGAAAAAGCTGTTCCAGGTGACATTTTTGGCAGAGGTGGTGGTTGGGGGTGGGGGGGGCGGGGTTTATGGGTGCGGAATATTGCATACACTGCTAGACTCAGCTGAGGTGTTGGCTGGTTTTTCTTTTCTCTTTTTCTCCACTGGATAGTTTTTCTAACCTGCTTTCCCTTCCCACCCCCCTCTTTTTTCTTCTTTGTTATAAAGGATAGCTCTCTGAGTAGGGCAGAAGGGAAAGATACATTTGGATATAGAGGTATTGCAAAAACAGACGAGAGAAAGGATTTCTAAAATCTTTCCATTTTACCTCCTCTTCCTTTTTGCTTGGTCCCAGTAAAGCTGCAGCCCTGAGGTGGAAGGCTCCATTGGGGTGGGCATCTAGTCCAAGCTGACCCGATCAGGAATCCTCCTTACCGCCTCACTGATTACAGCTTCTCCCTGAAGACCACCAGGGACCTTCTTGAGGCCTAGTGTTGTTGCAGCTCTGAAGGACGATGTTCTCTGTGGCCAGTCTCAAGGAGGCCAGTCTGTGCTGCTGGCTGGGGAACTCAGCTTACTCACCTGAACTTGACTGATAAATACTCGAGGTCTTACCCAGTTTTGGCCACTGGGCGGCAGCACATGACCATAGCTTATGCTAAGAAGGCGCGTTTTAGCTGCAAAGGGTATCTGTGTTTGCCTGGAGAAGTCACGGTCACTGACACTTCCTCTTCTGTGCCCCAGCAGGTCGGCAGAGGTGGACAGATCTGAGCTAGGGAAAGATACCCCTCTGAGAGAATGAGGGTTTTGGAGTCGTTCCTAACTATAATCCCGGGGTGGCCACGGGCTTGTCAAATATGCTGCAGTCAACAACATTCCCCAGTGCTGTGAGAAGCAGATTAAAATATAACTGGGAAATATTTAACAAAATAAAAATACAATGTAACATAGATAATGTTAACTTGTGGCTTTCTGAGTCAATATGTGGCCTTCAAGGATACGTTTCTCTTTGAGTTTGACACCACTGGGCAAGACTTCTGAACCTTATAGAAAAATGCTGAGGATTATTAGAAAGATTGTACCCATTTCACAGCTCAGAAAAGTAGGGCCAAGGCACTAGTGTCCATCCGTCCGTCCGTCTGTCTATCTATCTATCTATCTATCTATCTATCTATCTATCTATCTATCTATCTATCTATCTATCTATCTATTCTCTTAGATAAGTAACTAGGACCCCTCAAACTCATCTGTCTATTTTTGTTTTAATTACATTTCCAAGGGCTTGGATCTCTCTGTTAGCCCCCTCTCCCTTACATGAAAAACCCACCAGTCATTTGCTCGATTGTAGTGTGTCTGACTTGAGGTAAAGTTGCTGCTGGGTGCTGGTAAAAGAATAGGGTCTGTTCACCCTGTTGTTCCTTGGGAAAAGTATCCTGATGGTGAACATGAGGAGTCTGTTTTGGGCAGGTATACCCTTGTCATAGAGAAGGGAAAATGTCGGCCTTCTCTAGGAAGCATGAAGATTCTATCTGTTAGGAAACTCTAAATCCTTTCATTTGGCTTTGAAGACACCAATCAACTAAACAGTCTTAATTTGACTTTCCTACTGGCTGAGAAGATAAGCTGAAAGGCCAAGAGGAATGATAAACAGTATGATAGAGAGGAAAGGACATCTGATTTGGAGTAAGAAAGATGGAATTGGACATTCTACTCTGCTACTTAGTGGGGGCAGGCGATCTTATCTCTCCTGGTCTCACTTTTCCTATATATAAAATGGGAATAATAATGCAGTCTCTATCTCACAAGTTTATGGTCAGGAAAATTCTTTTTTTAAAGCATAGCATATATAGAAAGTATGCCGAGGAAGAACCTAGTCAAGGTGAAAATCTTGTTAATTGGGGTTCAGGGAATTAATGATGTCTCCTTGCTAAAGGAGGGAGTTCCTTTACTCTGGAGGCTAGTTGGCTCACTGATACTCCTTTAGGGATGATGGGCTGAGTTATGGCTATAAACTGTGCCCTTGGATGTGATCTTTAAAAAGGAAGGCAGACACAGGGCTAGGAGCAAAGAAGAAAGAACTCCATTTGAAAGGACCTAAAAGAAGCTTACTGGACACACACAGATGCCCCATTCCCTGAAAGGAAGCCTTCATGACCTCGCTTAGAACCATGGGCCCCAGGAGAGGAGGGAAAAGTGTGGCACCAAATATGATGGCAGATGGAAGCATTGGTATAGTTGTATGGAGTCTGAGTCACATTGGGAGCTACAGTCGGTGAAGATGTAATGGCAATGTCACTGTGGAGGTCCTGGAAAGGCAGAAGAATTCAGTTCAGTTCAATTCAATTTGAATCCTAGATTTAGGGCTGGGAGAGCCACGTGTAGCCCAACCACTTCATTTTGCAGAGGGAATTTCTGAGACTCGGAGTGTAGAATGAATGAAGAAGCATTCATGAAATGCTTGCTGTGTTCCAGGCACCTTGCTAAATGGCAGCAGAGATAAAAACCTAACAATCCCATCTTCATTTTACTGGGACCAAAACTATTAAGCAGAGAGGTCTAGGAACTCAAGACGCACCCTGCCCCTCCCCCCTTCTAGGAACCTATAGAGTTCTACCCTGGGTTGGAGATCCCATAGACCTCCCAGAAGGGGGCAGCATTCAGCCATTAGAACAGACCCCTTTTCTCTGGACCTCTACAACCCTCATATCCCACAGTACTAAAGCAGGTCAAGGTAGGGTTGGGCTACCACACCATGACTCAGTCCCTTGCTATTCCTTGGTTCTGGATCCTACTTGATCCAGAAACTTGGTGGTCTACAAAGTCCTAGCTCTGACATGGCCACTCCCACGCCAGTTGTGTTCCTGTCGCTCACAGCTTGGCTCATAACTCCTCACTGCTTTGTTGCTCTCTGTCTGCTGGTTTTTCTGGGGCCACATGGTTCCTTGAAGGAGATGCAAGGTTTTACAGGCTGCCCTCCAGGGAACAAGAGTCTTTTTTTCTAACCAGCTTTTTTCTGGCCACCCCCTGCTCTGGCTCTTACTATATCTCGCTGTGTTGTGTTTGCTTTTCCTTTTAAAGGAAAAGTGCTAGATTATATCTCAGGTGGATGATTAGCTCTGGTTCTAATTTTAGAAGTCAGGAGATCTGGTTTCTGGTTCCAACTCTGTAATTTTGGGCAAGTGATTTCCCTTCTCAAGGCTTCAGGTTCCTTATCCATAAAATGAGGGAGTGAGACTCAGTCCATCATTTCTTATTAGTTTCCAAAGACTAACCAAGTGTCCAAAGCAAGGTTGGTTTGCACCCTATCAGGAAGATTTAGTGCCAGAACAAAGACTCCAGTGTGGTGTCACTGGGGATGCTTACACTATATGCAATCATCTTTAATGAGAGAGAGAGAGAGAGAGAGAGAGAGAGAGAGAGAGAGAGAGAGA
>NW_027187339.1:7568390-7569249 GCF_028583685.1 Petaurus breviceps papuanus
AGAGAGAGAGAGAGAGAGAGAGAGAGAAGAGAAGAGAAGAGAAGAGAAGAGAAGAGAAGAGAAGAGAAGAGAAGAGAAGAGAAGAGAAGAGGACAAGAGAGAATGAGTTAGTGCTCATTCCCTAAACATGTTAACTTTGTCACCAAAAAAATGTATCTTGACCAGGTTCAGTCAAGAAGCATTTATTTATGTCTATATGGAAGCACTGTGCCATACTGAGGATATAAAGAAATGCAAATATAATCCCTTCCCCCACCCAAGAGTTCACATTCTAATGTGATTTCATGCAAATAGCTATAACTGTAGTTTTATATGTATATATGGGCATATATAGTTTTATATGAATCTGTATGATGTATGCACAGTGACAGTATGAGGTGAGCTCAGAGGGAAGGCACAAGCACCTTGGGTGGAGAGAGGGTAGCCTGGCAAGGCTGCCTGTAGAAGACAGGCATTGGATTGTGTTGACTTGAAGGAAACCAGTGGGTCCTCTTGGCCACACCCATCACATGTTATATGAGTTTTGTAAATATTATTTTTGGTTGTTGTGTGACTCAGAGTTTGGTTCTCCATTGTCTCCTGTGAGGCTGCCTAATGAGAAGCAGTCCTCCACTGCTTGATCACTCTAATTAAAAACGAAGCAAATTGTTTCCAAACCTGAAAACTTGACGGCTAAGTCCGGGACACAAGCTGACCCCACCACAGCATAGGCTTGGGAAGCCAAGGTCAAGTGGCACATCAGCTGGTGTCTATCTCTGTATCTCTCTCTGTCTCTGTGTGTCTCTCTCCCTAACTCTCACCCCTCTGTCTGTCTCTGTGTCTCTGTCTCTATCTCTCTCCCCACCTCTCACTCCTCTCT
>NW_027187339.1:7569259-7573854 GCF_028583685.1 Petaurus breviceps papuanus
CTGTCTCTCTCCCTCTCTCACTCCTCTCTGTCTCTGTGTCTCTTTGTCTCTCTATCTCTATCTCTCTTCCCACCTCTCATTCCTCTCTGTCTCTGTGTCTCTCTTCTTTCCATCTACAGTACTTCCTATAAAACCCTACATATCTCCCAGTGGTGCCTCAGTAATTGCTACTTCACCAAGTGAACATAAAAGCCAGGAGCCTCTTGTTGGGTCTTCTCCAAGGCGCAGGGCAGGAGCTCAGCTGTTTAGCGGGTACATGGTGGTGACTGAGGTGTGGCCGGGGCTGGGGGCATAGTTTCCAAGGTCGGGCATCTGGAGGCAGGCCTGCCTTTCCATGTGGAGTCTTAACACCTAAAAGTGAAATTTCCTGCAGGAGGGTCCGGACAGAGGGCTGGTCCAGGAGCAGCTGTTTCCACTTCGGTTTCCTGGCTCCTTGGGCAGCTTCATTGCTGGGAGCTCCAGGAAAGGAGATATTGCACTTAATCTCTGAAGAGATAGAGATAGTGCCATGGAAAGACTCTGAACTGAGAACGTACATGATGACTAACCCTCTTCCTCACAGCAAATCTGGGCGGATGGTAGTACAAGTATTTTTTCCTCCATTTGACAGATGATCGGACTAGGCTCAGAGAGTCAAACGGAGGTACCAGGGCCAGTAAGCGTCAAAACCAGGACTCCCAGGACAGCATCAAAGGATTTTCAAACCTGGGAGAGAGCCTAGAGGACAAGCATCCTTAATCTTTGGTGTGTCATAAACCCCTTTGGCAGTCTGGCAAAACCTACTGACCCCTTCTCGGAATAATGTTTGGTTACCTACATTCATTCTGGAAGGAAATGCTAATATCAGCTAGAAATTAGTGAAAATAAATAAATAATTTTTTCCCATCTGAGCTCACTGAAATCCTTCCATGGACCACAGCTAAGAGCCCCTGATCTAGTTCAACCTTTCTTACTTTACAGATACAGAAACTGAGGTTCAGGGAAAGCAAGTGACTTACATGTAGCGGGTGCTAGAGCCTGGATTTGAACCCAGACCCTTTGACAACATACACAGGGATCTGTCTTCTAAACAATATTTCAGTTCTCTTGATGCCAACCAAAACCAAAACTTGTTTCCACACTGTCTCTGCATCTGATTCTGGAGGTCAGGAGATCTGGTCTTCTAGTTCCAGTTCTGTGACCTTAGGGAAGTAATTTTACCTCTTAGGGATTCAATTTATTCACCTATAAAATGGTATTAGAAATGGAGGTGTCTAGTCTAGGGATTAGAATTAGAGCACCTAAGGGGGCACAGTGGCCAGAGTCCTGGGTCTGGAGACAGGAAGACCTGAGTTCAAATCCTGCCTCAGATACTTACTAACTATGTGATCCTGGGCAAGTCACTTAACCTCTGCTTGCCTCAGTTTCCTCAACTGCAAAAGTGGGATAATAATAGCACACACATGCCAGGGTTCTGTGGATCAAATGAGATTGTATTTGTAAAGTGCCAGACACATAGTAGGTGCTTATACTATTTGTAAAGTGCCTGACACATAGTAGGTGCTTATAGTATTTTCAAAGTTCCTAGCACAGAGTAGGTGCTTATAGTATTTGTAAGGTGCCTGACACATAGTAGGTACTTAATGAATGCTTGTTTACTTTCCCTCTCCCACCACCCAGGTTGTGCAGATAAGTAGGGATGTCAGAGCACTACACTGATGTTGAAGTGCCTAATTTGGAGGGGGGGGCAGGGAATGTGTCCCATTGTCCCCTTGGCATCTGTTCCATTTTCATACTTGCCCCACTAATCTCTCACCTGCTGCAAGGGCTCCAATGCAGTTGCAGCTGGTAAAAATTCTTGGGTGTGAATGACATTCTTTGCTGCTTTTAAGGTCTGGGGGGAGCCCATGGCTGCCCATCGGCTAAGTATCCTTTACTTTTATCACATGACCTACCCCCTTCTTTTCTGTTCATACGTTTCTGATGACACCCTTGACCCTGTTTAATTCTTCGCTGGTATGGTGGGTAGCCTGCTCCTACCCACTGTGTCCCTCTCCATTGCTGGCTGGGTCTCTTTCCCCCACTCAGTGTAGCATTCCACTACTCATTACTTGTTAACTGCTAATAAGCCCTCTTTGTCTCCTGTTTCCATCCTCAGTGTCCACACTGATCCTGGGGATCTAGCCCTCAGGGCATACCCTGGAAGGGTCTCAACCTAGGGATTAAATACTCAGTCAGTGTGTCTGGAAAGTATGAATGAGTCTAGGATGTTCAAGTGATGGGTGAAAGGACCAGAGGATGTCTCGTCCTGACCTGTGGGAAGAAGAGTGGACTTAGGTCGTGTTGTGTAAAGCTTAAGTGTAGGACTTAGAGTCAGGAAGACCTCAGTCTGAATCTGTTCTCAAATACTCACCAGCTGTAAGCCACATCACCGTGGAAAGCTCATACTCTGGCCTCAGTTTCCTCATCTGTAAAATAGGCAGATGGATGGATTTGATGGCTTCTAAGAGCCCTTCTAGCTCTAAATCTATGGTTGTATGAATACTAACTCTGCCACTTACTGTTTGTCCACGGACAGGTCCCTTAACCTCTCTAAGCCTCAGTTTTCTTATCTGTAAAATGGGGATATGGGTACCACCTATTTCACTGGGTTGCTGTGAGGAAAGTTTTTTTTTCTAAAACAAAAATGGTTTGAGGAGTGGAAACACATTTCAGAGCTTAGGAAATGTGGGTCTGAGAGTCCAAGAAATCCAGGCAGTGGCAGTAGCCACCCCAACAATGAAGCCCCAAGTAGAAAGAATCCTGGATGCTGGGCCATCGTCTCTCAGATTTGAACTTGGTGGGATTAATGCTAATAAGGAATTGAATTTAAACTGTGAAACTGAGGAACACTTTTTGTAAACCTTGAAACTCTATGTAAGTGTGATCTGTTATTATGTGTGAGCTAAGTGGCACAGTGTATAGAATGCTGGGCTTGGAATCCTATTTTAGACACGACTGGATTTTTGATCCTGGGAAAGTCACTTAATCTCTCAGCCTCAGTTTCTTTATCTGTAAAATAATGTTAATGATCATACCTACCTCTAGAGATTGTTATGAAGATCAAATGAAATATTTGTAAACGGCTTTACAAATCTTACACACTTCTAAGTGCTACCTGTTATCATCCCTGTGAGCTGACTTCCAAGCAAAGTCCAAGATCTGGGTCGTCTTTTCAGACAAACCAAGCATGATGGACACAAATTCTTACTTGTAACAAGTATGTCCTAGACACTTCACACAGAGAGCATACAAACTCAAAGATCAACATAATTCAAATATGTATTGAAACCCCACTATTGTATTAGCCTGCCCAGAAAAACTACTCGGTGCTTGGGTTGGAATGAAAAGGTCCTAGGAATGACTACACGAGGGCCATTTGTAATTCCAAGGCTAGAGGTGTTCACTGTGGATAGGCAGTATCAGCCAAAGATCAGGAGTCCTTCACCACCAGTTGTAGAGTCGGAACATCCATGCCCCTTTAAGTGAGCTTTCCCTGGATCAGTTTCCTGCATGCTGGAGGCCTCCAGATACAACTGTGCTCAGTGACAGGCAGGATGCTTCTCCAGTCCTGATGGGGCCAAAGCCCTCTGGGGCAGAGGGGGCTTTATATCTCTCAGGATCTGGGTGGAAAAGTACTAACAGCTGGGTTTTTTCATGGAGCCTTGTTCCCACAGGGGGAAAGACTGGAACCAAGCCTGGGACTCTGAGTTGTGGGCTTTATCACGGTTCCAAGATGAAATCCTCTGTGGCTGGCTTCATGCAGGGCACCTGTAGGAAAGGGGAAGGAGAAGCTGAGCCAAGCTGATTCCTGGGAAATGGAAACTTAGGCAGAAAAGCAAAATCTGAGATGCTATCTCATCCCCAGAGAGGTGGGGAGGGGGGGGGCAGAAATTCAGGATGAATCCTGCTTGTCCAGGTAACCATGGAAGAAAACTGGGGTGTGCTTCAAAACTTTGTGCCTGGTACTGTTAGACAGTAGAGATCCAATGATAGAGACCAATCAGCAAGTGCCCTTAAGGAGCTGGCAGTTCTACTGGACTGGGGTAGGGCTGGGGTGGGGAGAGGAGATAGAAACATTTGCCCAAATAAATAAAATTCAAGGTGAATTGAAGAGGCGAGTGAACCAGGGGAGGTTTCATGGAGAAGGCAAGCCAAAGTTTGCTAGAAAGCAAGAAGAGAAGAGGGTACATTCCAAGTGTGAAGAATGGCTTGAGTGAATGCACTAAGGTACGAGAAAGACTGTTAAGTTTGAGCAACAGTTGTGAAGTCAGAAGCCAGATTGCAAAGGGTTTAGAGGTAAGAAGAGGATGTCTCCGAAAGAATTAGTCCAGTGTGAGAAGGGTATATGTCTATGGTGGCTAGATTAAAGAGATTCAGGGCAGGTGAGATGGACTAAATGACAAGAGAGGGCAGGAAGGGGCCAGCCCAGACCCCTGCCCTGATGGAGGCAGCAGCTCAAGGAAGTTAGTGGACTTGGCGTCAGAGTTCAAATTCTGATTCAGACACTTACTAGCTGTGTGACCCTTGGCAAATCTTCCTTCCTTCCTTCCTTCCTTCCTTCCTTCCTTCCTTCC
>NW_027187339.1:7573954-7580414 GCF_028583685.1 Petaurus breviceps papuanus
TCTTTCTTTCTTTCTTTCTTTCTTTCTTTCTTTCTTTCTTTCTTTCCCCCCATGTCTGTCCATCTCTTTGTCTCTCTTTTCCTTATCTGTCACACTTGACAACCTCTAATGTTCTTTCCTGCTCTAAACTGGGATCCTCCATTTTTCATTCTATCAAGGCACCTGCATCTACCTTTGTTCCCTTAGTCAGGTTATTCCCTGTGCCTGAAAATTCCTCCCTCTCTGCCTTGCCTGTGAATTTCTTTTCCTCTTGTCAAGCACAGCATAAGTGCCTTCCCTTCCAGGAAGCTTTCCCTGATCCTCTCCTGTCAAGAAATGACCCTTTCCATCACACCTTACAACATGTTTTGTCTACTTTCCCTTTGGACATTTAACATGTGATGCTGTGCCTCACAATTATTTGTTTTGGTGTCTTATTTTCCCACTAACTTTTCTGGATAGCTTTTGTTTTAAATGGCACCTTTGTTCCCAAACAGATCCTTCCCTTTTACACTACCTACTGAGCTATCTCTTGTAACAAAAAAATCAAAAGGAATTCCCTAGACTTTCCATTTCTCCCTAGTGCCTTACATAGGTATACTCTGCACAAAGCAGACTGGATTTAATTGGATATCCCAGGGCCTGTGGGTTTCTTGGGAGAAGCCATAAAGTGTAGCTCAGATCTCTGTTGCTCAGGGATGGGAGGATGGACCACAGTCAATGATGATGATGACTTCAGTTTGTCTTCTCTACATCTTCCCAACCTACTAGAGAATTGACAAGGGCCAGACACCAAAAGGGCTGAGGTCCTTGTCCTTGAGGACTGAATGCACTTTGGGGGGTGGGGGTGGGAATAGGAGTGTTTAATTGGGGAGACTGGGATATGATGAGATCTCTGTTCTCTAGCTTCCCAGCAACTGGCCCCTTAGGGGTGGGGCTTTCTGGAACAGCTCAGGCAGTGGTCCACCCTAGGCATGCTAAAGGAGGAAACTTGATCATGGAAGTGAATTCCTATCTGTCCCTGTGGCATGGGATAGTGGGGTAGTGCTGGACGGGGACCCCAAAGTCCCAGGTTCTGCTCTTAGCTCTACCCCTAGATGGCAGGGTGGTTGTGGACAAGTCAGCTCCCCTTTCCAGGCCTCAGTTCTGTATCTGCAAAGTGAGAGTATTGAACTAGGTCAACTCCAAGGTCCCTATGAGCTCCAAGTCCTAAGCTCTTGTTAAACTGGCTTGTGTTTGACAGCATTTTCAAAAGCCTCAGTTCTTTATCTCACTTGAACCCTAAAAGAGGCCGAGCAGAGTAGGACAGAACTCGTTATCACCATGTTACAGAGGATGAAGCCAGAGTACAGAAGCTCAAGGTCATCCAGCAAATTAGTGACATGGTAAATTTACAAATAGAGCCTATAGTAGACCCAAACAGGGTTGTTTTTTGATGGACTGGGGAAAACTGTTTGGAAAGGGACTGACCATGGGGAGGTACTTCATTCTTCCCCAGGAGCCTGGACAAGGATAACATTTTTAGATGGAGCCTTTAAAAATGGTGGAATTTTAAAATTTAATTAATCAAATTAAAATTTTAAATTTAACGGTTACATATTCTAGGCTCTCTATCTATGATTCCCCCACCTAGCTATGGATGTAACTCATGGTGCTGTCCTGGACTCTCTCTCTCTGTCTTATCCTCTGTGATCTTATTAGCTTCCTTGGGTTCAATTAGGCACTCTCCCTAAGCTATTTTCTCCCATATTGCTGACTGCTTGTTGGACAGCTCCATGCAGATCCTCCCTAGGCAGGGGTGTGCTGGAGCCAGCTCTAACTGGCTCCCTAGAGGAAATTGTGAACTTTGCATTATGAGTATTATACCCTAAAAACTGGCAGATACTCCAGTCAGAGTTCCACTTATTATTTTGCTGATTGTCTAGAGTGTAGACAGCGACTAAAGATGTCACACTTGCTGGCAGCAAACAGATTAAAATGTAATTGATATTTACCAATTATCAACAAAATAAATTATAAAATAAATTAAAAATAAACAAAAAAAATAATTACCAACAAAATAAATAAAAATACAACATAATACAGATAACATTAGTTTGTAGTTTTCTTTAACCCACAGGGATCCATTTCTGTTTTAGTTTGATATCATTGCTAGACTTAAAGGAAGAAATGGACAAACATGTGAAGAATGAAGATTAAACTTAGAAGTGTGTACAGTTAACATTTATCAGTCCATGGGGGTGGCTAGGTGGTACAGTGAATAGAGCACCAACCCTGTAGTTAGGAGGACCTGAGTTCAAATCCAGCCTCAGACACTTGACACACTTACTAGCTGTGTGACCTTGGGAAAGTCACTTAACCCCAATTGCCCTGCCCTCAAAAAAAAAAAAAAGGCAACAAAACAAAACATTTACCAGCTTGTAGGTATCTCAAACTCAGTATGTCCAAAACAGAGCTCATTACCTTTCTCCCTAAAGCTGACCTTCCCTTAAATTTAGCCATTTCTTTCGGGGCACCACCGTTCATCCATAACCCAGGTCTGTCAGTTTAGTATCATTCCACTAATTCATCCTCAGTGTTTCCTTCTCCCTCATTCTCTATCTCCAATTTGTAGCTTAGTCTGGATGACTGATTCTATCTCCATAGCACATCTCACACCTGTCCCTTTCTCTTGACTCACACAGCCACCATCTCAGTTACTTCTCTCCTGGACTTTTGTAATAGCCTCTTAATTGGACTCCTGGCTTCTAGTCTCTCCTCTCTTCAGTTCATCTTTCATTGAGCTGCCAGAATAATTTTCCTATAGCACAAGTCTAAGCAAGTGACTCCCTATTACTTTCAAGATCAAATAGAGTTTTCAACCTGGCATTTTAATAAGTCCCTTCAATCTTTCTCCATTTTATCTTTCCAGAGGCAGCAAGGCATAGTGCAGAGAAAGCTGACCCAGTTGGGAAGACTGGTTGTGTGACCCTGGGCAAGTGTAAAGGGAATGGGAATTTGAAGATCTTCCCTGCCCCTTAATAAGCCCAGTGGTATTTGAAGACCTTCCCTGCTTTGAAAATAAACTCTGTCCCCTAATAGGCTGAATATAGTCATATGGAGCCTGTGGTGGGAGGTGTTTGCTGAAGGGTGAAGCAGAGTCATAGGAAGTTGGGAGCCAGAGCCAGAGAGACAGTGAGAGAGAGATTGCTCAGGCAAGGAGTTATTCAGGTTTGTGAGTAAAATATTGGTCTTGTGTTGATTTGTGGGAAGACTAAAGGAGTTCGTGGTTCTCTTCTACATTGTGATGATGTTGCTATGATAGATTTGGTTTCCTGGTCTTGGGATTTGGTTTCCTGGTGTCTGAATAAATGTTTTGCTTTGGTCTTGTATATGGAGAGTTTGTTATATTTTGCAATCGAGCACGATGTGGGAATATTTATAGTTGTGGTCAGTATATTTGTAATGATTATGGGCACTGTAAATATTGCATTGGCACATTTGTCACAACTCCTCACTACTTAGGTAAGTCTCTAAGGCTATGTATTACAGAGGAGGTGCTATCCTGCTTTGGTAGAGAGAATTCCCTCACCTGGAAGTTCTCTATACCTATGAAATCACAGATCCTTTCTCTCAAATACTTTCTTTATATTCCATTAAGTGCACCCTTTTGCTGTTCCTGGAATTTAATAGTCTCTCTCATTTCTATCTTTTTGCCTAGGCTACCCCCATGCCTGAAGTATAATCCCTTCTTACTTCCACCCCACAGAATACTTAGGTTTATTTTATAAGGAAAGCCTTGGCTGATTTCCCAAGTATTAATATTCTCTCCCTCATCAAGAATGTACATACACATGCACATATATATGTATATACATATAAGTGCTTATCTGTTTATATGTAATTCCCTGCTTTAAAATGAGAAAATGATTTCATTTTCTTAATTATCAATATAATTTTATATGTAAAATCCTCAATCCAATTTCTCCTCCAGTAGAATGTAAGCCCCTTGAGGGCAGGGACTGTTTTTAATTTTGCCTTCTTGTTGCTGGTGCTTAGCACAGTGCCTTCCACTAGGTGCTTAATAAATGTAAGTGCTTAATAAATGCTGTTGGATGGGAACTGTAGGGATTGGGGGTCAGTACACACATACACAGCAAGGACTTCAACAAAATTTTGAAATATCTGTTACACACACATTTTTGATATGTCAACTCTCCACCCCTTGGTAAATATCTATCCCTCTTCTCTAAGGAAATTATTGGGAATAAGTCACTTAACCCTCAGTGTGAATGTAAATCATTGTAGAGTGTATCCATAACCTAGGAGGCAGGTCGCTAGGTGGCGTCATAGCACACAGAGCACCAGACTTGGAGTCAGGTAGATTGATCTTCACAAGTTCAAATTCAGCCTCAGACACTTAGTAAGCTGTGTGATGCTGGGCAAGTCACTTAACCCTGATTTCCTCAGTTTCCATATCTATAATATGAGCTGGAGAAGGAAATGGCAAACCACTCCAGTATTTTTGCCAAGAAAACCCCGAATGGGGTGTAGCGGCAAGCACCCCAGTGTCCCCAGGGTGCCTGCTCACACAGGTTCTTGGATCTGCTTTGATAAAGGAAAGCAACTCAAAACGGGTTAACAAGCTTACTTTAATCAGTCAGACATATATCGTTTACCTTGTTCAGGGGAAAAAGGTCAGCACCCCAAACTTCAAAGTATACAGGCAGAATTATCAAGACAGAAACAGATCAAGTAGACAGATTTCCAAACTGTCCAACCATTACATCCATACCAAATCAGCATCTGGGTTTTTCAAAGCCCGGGGGGGGGGGGGGCCTGGACAACGGCTTCCCAGAATACGGATCAAATCACAGAACACTTCTCAAAGTGAGCCCCCAAAACAAAGCCTCACATCAGGGCTTATATAGCCTTCTCCTGGCTCAGAAAATGTAACAACCTTATTGACCCACTGGCCAATCAAAAAGTATCTACTGAAAAACAAGCCTCCCACCCCAGGCTTCAGGTGCACTTTAGCCTAGGGGCAGGGAAGATCTTCCAAATTTACATTCCCATTACAAGGGGTCACAAAGAGTCCAAAAAGACTGAAATAACTGAAAAACAGCATCCTAGGAGACTCTTTAAAGGGGCTCCCCCTGAAGGCAGTTTGATGTAGTAAGGAGGACTGTATCCAGAGGCAGAAAACTGGCATTTGAGTGTAAGAGGGTCTTTGGTGTTGTGACTCCGTGATGGTGGAGAAGCCCCTTTAATCTCCCTGACTAAGTTTTCTGATTTGTAAAACGGGAGTAATATTCTCAGCACCTTCTTGATAAGCTGGTAGGGAGATGTGGACAGCCTAGCTCTGGGTCAGTGAGCTTACATTAGTTCCCCAGAACAGGAGAGAGTCTGTGCTTGGGGAACCCCAGAGGAAAACAGCTTTGAGAACTTAACAGTGCTAATGAATGTCAATTATTCTTCATTGTCATCAGAGAAGATCATCTCCCCCCCAGATCTTAGGATCATAGGATAACATATTGAGGGTTGGAAAGCACCTTAGCAGTCATCTAGTTCAATCTTCTAGTTTTACAGATGGAGAAACTGAGGCCCAGGGAGGCTGTGACTTGCCTAAAGTCACACAGATAGTAAGTGACAGAGTCAGGATTTGAATCCTTGTCCTCTGGCTCAAAATTCAGGACCCTTTCCAATCTTCCCCACATTCTTCCTCCTCCAGCTGGGGCTGTGGGTGGGTGGTGAGTGGGAGGAAAGCCCAGGAGGGAAGGGAAGTTGATATTCAATCCTGGCTGGAAAATTCACTCCAGTCCTCCATGTTCCCACCCAATTTCCTTTCTTTCCAAGAAGCTGTGAGTAAGGAAGGGAGAGATCAACTTCATGTTGGCTGCCTGACTTCTCCAGGTGTGTGACTTGACTGCCCACACTGGAGTGTGGGGGCCGGGGTGGGGGGACTGGGAAGAACGGAACTCATCTGAGTGTAATCATTCATTCCTCTGCAGAGATAGGGAGGAAAAATGGGGGAGGGGGCAGGGTATAGAGGCCAAGGATCTGGCTTTGCCTAGCCCCAAGTACAGACTGTTCCCCATTCTAGCCAGAACACTGTAGACAGAATAATCAAGTTTGGTCTCAGGGCAACTTGAGGCCCCTCCAATGAATCCTCCCCTTCACCCCTCCCCCACTTCTCCCTAAGGCTTATTCTGAGTAGTTATAGAGTGTGCTAAAAATGCATCCTGACCACCCTTTCTTCTCTTCTATCCCAACCCTCAGGCACTAATCGTCCTCTGGACTTTTTCATCTATTGTAGTATAAAGAGAGGAATCCTGAGCTGGGGATCAGGAGACCTGGGTCCTAGACTCAGCTTTACCATTAACTTTTATATGATTTGGGGATAATCAGTTGAACTCTCTGGAGCTCAGGAAGGAAGAGAGGAAGGAAGGAAGATAAAAAGGAAGGAAGGAAGGAAGGAAGGAAGGAAGGAAGGAAGGAAGGA
>NW_027187339.1:7580514-7603632 GCF_028583685.1 Petaurus breviceps papuanus
AAGGAAGATAAAAAGGAAGGAAGGAAAGAAAGAAAGAAGGGAAGGAAAGAGAGAAGGAAGGAACAAGGGAAGGAAGAAGGAAAGAAAGAAGGAAGGAAGGAAAGAAGGAAGGAAGGAAGGAGGGAAGAAAGGAAGGAGGGAGGGAAGAAAGGAAGGAGGGAGGGAAGAAAGGAAGGAAGGAAGGAAGATAAAAAGGAAGGAAGGAAAGAAAGAAAGGAAGAAAGAAAGAAAGAAAGAAGGAAGGAAAGAAGGGAAGGAAGGAAAGAAAGAAGGGAAGGAAGGAGGGAAGGAAAGAAGGAAGGAAGGAACAAGGGAAGGAAGAAGGAAGGAAGGGAAGAAGGAAAGAAAAAAGGAAGGAAGGAACAAGGGAAGGAAGATAAAAAGGAAGGAAGGAAAGAAAGAAAGAAGGAAGGAAGGAAAGAAGGGAAGGAAGGAGGGAAAGAAAGAGAGAAGGAAGGAACAAGGGAAGGAAGAAGGAAAGAAAGAAAGGAAGAAAGAATTTAGTAAGGAAGATATACCAGGCATTGTGTCTGGTTCAAATAATTTTTTCATTTGATCCTCACAACAACCCTGGGAGGTAGGTGCTTTGTTATCACTATTTTACAGTTGAGAAAACTGAGGCAAACAGAAGTTAAGTGACTTATCCAAGGTCACAGAACTGTTACATTTCTGAAAACAGATTTGTACTGAAATTTTCTTGACTCCAGGCCTGGGGCTATATACCCTACATACCTCAGTGTCCTCATGTCAAATAACCATCAGATCATATATCACATCAACCTTATTCAAACTAACACTTTCAGATTTGAAATTTATCATTTGAACTTATAAGTGTTATTCTGAGAGAAATAAAGGAAGGACAGGCAAATATTGTGTAAAATTTGGCATATTCTAAAAAATATTTTATTTGTAATACCAGCTCTGGGCTACTTTCCAGCTTCCTGACTTCCAGTCAAATAAGTACCCTGACTCTGCCAGGGTGGCCTAACTACTGCTCCCCCGAGGGCTTTAGGTATGACCCTAAGGACACAGGGGTATTTTTCTAGTGTTGTTGCTTACAGACCTCCATCTAGTACCCTCCCCATCAATGATTAATCAGCCAGCTAAAGTTAGCTAGCCATAGAAAGGGGTATTTACTAAATATAATAAGGATAGTCATTATAGAAATATTCCCCATCCCCAGCCCTACCCCAGACCAAGAGCATGCTCTCTCCTCTTACACACACAAAGCTCCTGGGGGACAGTAGACTCAATCTTAGAGTTCGCATGTGGAAGGGGGCAATTCATAGCTCTTGGTTCCTGGAAATCTCTTTCTCCTTTCATATAGTCTTTATGCAGGTTTAAAAAAAAATGTTTTTTAATTTTAATTTTTTTTAATTCAGAGTTTTAATGGAAAATTCATCTAGGACCCTAGATCCCTGCAGCCTGGGACAAAATTTAAGGGATAACTGATAGAATAAGAAATCCAACTGGAGCTTTGGGCAAAATCTCCAAGTGTTCCTTCCTGCACAGGCCACACCAAAGTCCACAAAACAACCCATGGCACCCCAAATTTCTCCAGGTATCCGAACACATCTCTCACTAGGACAACTAGACTAAATTAAGTAGGAAAAATTCACTAAAAAGCCCCAAAGAAGTGTGGAGCTCCCAAAAAGGGATTAAATATTTAGGGCTGATTGCTTGAGGTTTCTAGGCCAGCAGGCAAACCATATCCTATGAATCTGCAGTCATTAAGGATCTCAGAGATGATGTTTGTACTTATTTCACAAAATAAGATGAGTAGTCTAAGATTACTTAAATGATTAAAAAAAAAAAAAAGCATTTATGAGCTACCATATGGGCTGTAGGCAAAATAGTCACACCGGTATTTTAGGATGCAAAAGTCCCTACATCTTGTTGTTATTTTTGTTCATCTTTCATTCTCAAAGAGACCAATGATATCATGAGGTGGTCTTGTTATGAATTGGATTTAAGCGAGGCAGAGCTATGCAAAGTCATCAGCCTCATTTCTTTCTTCCAGAGTCATTGGCGTCTAGTGGAGAGACAAAAGTCAAGACAACTGGCGTTGGCCCAGTTCATATATCTAGCCTCCGTACAAATAAGGATACAGTAATGCCATCGATATTAATACTTAGAGGAAATTGTTCTGAATTGTACCAAAACCCACCAGCAAACATACTGTTCAATTATAGTCCAGAACAAAAGAAAAATGCTAATTTTTCCTTTTATTGTATTACTGAAATGAGAGGATCAAATAAATGGAATCCTGGATGGAGAATCTTTCTAGTGGGTTTCCCAAAACGTGAAAGATCCAAAATTTATCCAAGATGAAGCCTTTATATGTAACAATGATTGTGGGTGGGAGTGTGGAGAGTACAGCTGACCAGTCAATACTCCCCAATCCCCTATCCTACCTATCTAATATTTAACCAGCAAAATCTGTTATAACAATTAGCTCACTTTTTTAGTCTAGACACAATATAATGCCCCTTTGGGTCCACTTTGTCTCCTGCTTTGTAACTTTTGGGAGTTTATATTCTATGAAAAGTTGATAGTAAAATCAAAATTACTCAGAGTCCCCAATTGGGTAAATTTCTATCATTCAGGTGGAGGTTAGGCTTCTGCCCTAATCTAAGTATATCTTTTTATTTCTGTTCCTGGACAAGTGAGGAGAGGGGAGTGGGGAAAGAATAGACCTTTTTGTTGGAACTTCCCTTAGTCTTTGAAGAGGTAAGCTTAATCAGTTGCTTCAACCCAACTGACCAGCTTGGACTATTAGGAATCTTTTAATAAACCATAATGGTTTATCAAAAACCTCTGAAGTTCCTTTTAACACTAAGATTCTATAATCCCATCATTTTACAGGTCTCCATTAATTCTTCTGAATCAGTAGAATAGGGTTGGAAATTGGCCTTAGCTCATCTCCACTCAAATTGCTTGAGGACAGCTTCATCTCCCTCTTATCCTCTAAGATGAATCTCTGACTTGGAAAAAACATAGTCCTGCCTATAATAATTATGACAGAGGTAGAAGAAGGAGAGGCAAAAAAAGGATATTTCTGTAATTCTGAGGAATTATAGGTGGTAAATTGCCCCATATCCCTCAGTTGGTCATAGGATTATAGATCTTGAGTTGTAAATAACCTCAGAGGCCATCTGATCCAATCCCCTCATATTACAGATGAAGAAATTGGGATTCAGAAAAGTTATATGACTTGCCCACAGTCACATAGATAATGCCAGAGATAGAATGTTGACCTAGGTCCTCGAAATGTAGTTAGTTTATACATGCTTCTTCTTTCCCAAGAATCTCACAAGCCACTTTGTTTTTCATCTTGATAATGTTCTGTTTATCTGTCCTCCTAATCAGATTATAAGCTCCTTGGGGGCAGGGGCCATGTCATATATAAACTTTTGTCTCCCCTAAGGCATAGTACCATGCATTGCAAACAGCTGGGTTCCATTCAGGCTTCTAGTAGAATGTAAGTCCCTGGAAGGCAGAAAAATTTCATTTTTACCTTTGTATCTTCAGGGCTTAGCATAGGGGCTCTGCACCCAGGTGATTAATTAGTGCTTGTTGAATTGAAAGAATTTAATAGATGAAGGAAAGAGACAGGTAGGTGCCATGGAGGATAGATTCCTGGACTTAACCTAAGGAAGATGGGAGCTCAGGTCTGACTTAAGATGCTAGTGGTGCTGAATCATTTAACCTCTCTCAGCCTCAGTTTTCATCTGTAAAAGAGGATAATATTAATTTTTTTTGTAATAACAATACAGCAAAGTCACAGGGTTGTTGTGAGGCTTAAATAAGATATTATATGCAAAATATTTTGCAAACCTTAAGGTTCTATATAAACATTAGATATTTTCATAACTGTATCTTAGAATATGGAGAAAAGAGACCCAGGAGTGGTAAGTTACCCCTTTGACACGTTATCTGAAATTGAGTCCATCTTCCTCTGGCCTTTGTGCAAAATGGTGGGAGAATATGTCATAGACTTTTGTATTAACTATATCACCTTAGTAAAATATCCATTTCTAAAAGCTGAGTCCAGCCAACTAAATAATATCAATCGATACCATGACCAGAAACACATTTGTGGGGGCTCCTAAACCATAGAATTAGAAAAACAAGACCCATCCCCTCAAGGTTAACTCTAGAGTCCTAAGGGAGTGTAGCAGCCTTGTTCCTGGGATGTGACTGAATTAGGATGAGTGGGAATTGGTATAGTTAGTACAAAGCACTATAAGAAGAGGAGGCTATGAGCATCCCTAATAACAGAAATGGCATGCAAATAAGATGCTAATAAGCAACATGGCCTCTGTGATGGATAAAACATCTGTGGATTGTTGCTGAGCAGAGACTGGGCACAGGTGGAGAAGGGCCAGCATCAATGGGGAGAGGCTCCCTATCCCTAGGCCTTGCCTGTGCTTCTGGGGTCTCTGGAGCCACTGTCTGCACGTGAGTTTCCAATGTCAAAGACGGCCAAACTGTCTCAATCCAGGACCATTTCATGTCTTTGGGGAAAGACCTAGAAAATCATAAGCTTTCACTGAATCTACAAATATGCTTCCATACGATCTTCAATGCTCATTTTTATAGACTGTGGGTATTTTCCCCCCCCAAGTCCTCAGGGACTTGTCCAGAGCTCTGCTTCACAGCAGCAGGAGGAATCCAGGCCTTATCCACAAAGTGGTGTGAGAGTCAGGGGTGGCAGAGAGGCAGAGGAAGGACAAACATCCCAGTGATCCTAGAACTTTGGAAAGCTCTTCTCCCTCAACCTCCTCCTCCCTCCCACCCTCTTATCAGGGTCTCTCTATCACCACCCTAGGACTCTGGTTCTCATGGGGAGCCTTTTCCTCTATCTGTTTCACTTTCTATCTCAGTCTCAGTTTCCAATGATCAGGGCCTGTCTTCTAGGTTCCTCCTGTCTCCTTTCTCCCAGTCACAACCACTCCATCTGATCTGCTTACCTTGGGAACTAAAAAAACTAAAGTTAGTCCAGAGAAAGGGGCACTGACCTTCAATCCAACCCAAAAGGGCAAGAAACTTTTTTTCTTCTGTGGAGAGCCTCTGAGAGGGGCTCCTTTTCTGTCTTACTCCTTGGCTGTCCTCCCATCATGCAGAAGAGTTTCTAATCAGGATCTCTCCCCCAACCCTTTCCCCTTTCCGGAGAGGACAGTTATCTTCCCAAAGGGCTTCTCTCCAGACTGTTGTCTCCAAGTGTGGTTATTAAGTTCAACAGGAAATACAGCCTGTCCAGAAGAATTATTGGTTTCCATTGCTCCTGGAGATGTCAAAAGACATTAATTGTTTTGTTTTGCTTCCACTAATAATACTAGTAATGATAATAACACACACAGCCTTGGGAATAGGGAGCTCCAGGTCTGAAGAAAAGCAACATGGTGCAGGAGAAAGAAAGTGCTCAGGGAGACGGACATCTGGGCTGTCTTTTTTGCACCCCTGCTGACCTCACTGTGTCACCTTCAGCATGTTGGTTCATTTATCCGAGCCCCAGTTTTCAGTTTTTTGGGGTTTTTTTCTCTCACTACTTTATTAATTTGGAAAACAAAATTTATTGATGCTTTCTGATTTTATGTCACAGCCTTTTCTAGAACTCTTTCTGCCTCTCCCTGAGCCTTATTTTTTTTTTCTTCTGTAAGACAATCTGCCAAGGATTCTACTTTCTTATGGAAATGGAAAGGTGTAGATAAGGTGGCAATGGGGAGTGGAAAACAAGAGGAAACCGGAAATCCTTGCTGGTTGCTCAGTATCATCACACACTTCTGAAATTATCCTCTTGGAATATTTCAGATGAAATGATATATTTCACTAGTGATTCCATGCCCATCTTCCCTCTGTGCCATCCCCTCCCCCCAGGTCTGAAGCATGTTGTGGTTGTGGGTCAACATGTACACAAAACCCCAAAGCTGACAAGCCCCAACCAATGTATTTCTTTTACCAGCCAACTGAAGACACATTGTTTCTTTTGGGGGGGAGGGGATTTTTATATTTTTTTTCCAGTTATAAGTAAAAATGATTCTTGTCATTCATTTTTAAAAATTTTGAGTTCCAAATTCTCTTCCTCCCTTCTTTCCCTCCCTCATCCTTGAGAAGGCAGGCAATTTGATATAGATTATACATGTACAGTCATTCAAAACACATTTCCACATTAGTCATGTTGCAAAAAGGAACACAGATTAAAAAAAAGAAGAGAAAAATTTAAAAAGTATGTTTTGAGCTGCACTCAGACTCCATTAATTTTTTCTCTGGAGTGGATGGCATTTTTCATCATAAGTCCTTCTGTCTTGGATCATCATATTGCTGAGAATAACCAAGTCATTCACAGTTAATTGATCATTGTGCATTATTGTTACTGTGTACAATGTTCCCCTGGTTCTTCTTACTTTAGTTTGCATCAGTTCATGTAAATCTTTACAGGTTTTTTTTAAAAATAGTATCCTGTTTATCATTTGTTATAGCACAATAGTATTCCATCACAATCATATACCACAACTTGTTCACTCATTCCTCAATTGATGGACAATGCCTCAATTTCCACTTCTTTTCCACTACAAAAAGAACTGCCTTAATATTTTTGTACATACAGGTCCTTTTTTTAACCTTTTTTGGGGTACAGACGTAATAGTGGTATTGCTGGGTCAAAGGCATACACAGTTTTATAGCCCTTAGGAAATAGTTCCAAAATGCTTTTCAGAATGGTTGGATAAGTTTACAACTCCACCAACAATGCATCAGTAAAGACACATTATTTCAAAGCAAAAGACATTTAATTAAATTGTATATCAAGATAAGTGACAAGGAAGATTTTCTTCATACATACAGAGGCAAGTTCATCCCACAAATTATCCTACCACAAGGTTATTCCAAACCCAAGGAATCACACATTGCCAGAGGACTCAAATAGTGGGGTACACATGTAGGAGCATGTATGACCAGGATGCATGTGTATTTAATGCAAACCCCACCACTAATATTTCAGAGATGCCAGTGTCCACTGGTGATTTCATAAATCATCATGTTTTCTAATGCTGAGCTGTAGTCCTCTGCTATAATGCTTTCTCTGCAATGCTAATATCTTTGTGACTGGATCAATCAATCAAGAATCAATCAAATATTTATTAAGCACTTACTATAGCCCTGATGTGCTTGGTGGTTGTGGAAATACAAAGAAAAAAATAATCCCTGACTTTAAAGATGTCTTTACTGCTGGAAGCCTCCTCTACAGCTGTTTTCTGCTACCATCTGCTGGTTTTATGTACCTATATAGCCTCAGGGAGAGCGAGCTTCCATTTCTTTTGCTTAACAACCCCCATGGTCAGCTTCAGCTCTTCTGTGATTCAAACACTTTAGTTAGCTACATCCATCCAGTTGGTAAAAGAATTTGGTGTCAAAGGCATTAAGTATTTCAAACCACTTTTCTTCTTTACTCATCTCAGACTATCAATTCTAATATCCTATATGACTTGGAGTTAGAATATTGCAATGAATATTTCTCATCATAGGAGTATAAATCTAATGATCTTAGAGGTCATCTGTTTCATGTTCCTCACTTTAGAGTTCACCAAACTGAGGCTCAGAGAGTGACTTCCCTAAGGTTACCAAGGTAGCAAGTCAGTCTGTGCCCTTTTCTTTCTTTTTTTTTTTTTAAAGCAATTGGGGTTAAGTAAATTGCTCAAGGTTACATGGCCAGGTGTTTCTGGGTGGGTGCTAAGTGTCTGAGCCTGGATTCGATCCCAGGTCATTCCGACTCTGGGGCCGGTGCTCTTATTCGCTGTGCTACCTGGCTGCCCCATGTCTGTGCCCTTTCAAAACATCCTAGGGACTCCACTTAGCAAAACTGAAAAGGAATTGTACAGAGCTGGGATAAGATTTTTTTTCTTTTCATTTTTTTATAATCAAAATTTTATTTCATCTTCACTTCCAAATTCTCTCCCTCCCCCACCCATTGAGAAGGCAAGAAAAAGAAAACTCATTACCTAAATATAGTTTTGCAAAGTAAATCCCCACATTAGCCATATTTTTTTTTAAAGAAGAAAAAAGAAAGAAGAAAATAGGTTTCAATCTGCACTCTGAGTCCATCAGGTTTTTCTTTTGGGGGAACAGGGAGGTGGATATCTTGCTAGAGCTTTGGAATTGTGGTTGGTCACTATTTTGATCAGAGTTACTAAATCTTTCAACACTGATTATCTTTACAACTTAGCCATTACTTATGTGAATTTTGCTGTTAATTATATAAATTGTTCTCCTAGTTCTGCTCAATTAATTTTTTATCAGTTCATTCAAGTCTTCCCTGGTTTTTCTAAAACCACTCCCTTCATCATTTCTTACTATGTAATAATATTTCATATTATGATACATTCATCTATTCCCTTGATGACTGGTCATCCCTGTACTTTCCAATTCTTTGCCACCACAGAAAGAGCTACTATAAATACTTTTGTATACGTGTGTCCTTTTCCTTTGGGGACTTGGTAGCGATAGTGCTGAGTCAAAGGGCATGCACAGTTTAATAGTTTTTTAGGCATAGTTCCAAATTTTATTCTCCAGAATGGTTGAACTGGTTCACAGCTTTACCAACAATCCATTAGTTCATCTCCCCCCTCCCTCTACCCCATCCTCTCCAACATTTGTCATTTTTCTTTTCTGTCATTTTAGCCAATCAAATGGGTGTGAGTTTGTACCTCAGAGTTGTTTTAATTTGCAGTTCCCTAATTATTAGTAATTTAGAACTCACATACCTATTGATAGTTTTATTTTTTTTCTCTGAAAACTGCCTATTCATGTACATTCAACATTTGTCATTTGGGGAAGACGAGATGCTTTTCAAACACCATGTTGCTGGTGGTTGCCTTGCAAGTTTCCATGGAGGCTGACCAACAGGGCCAAGTGAAGCTGGTAATCTCCTCCCTGATTTTTTGGTTTGTACCACTGCCAGGATCCTTATGACATCTCTTTACATAAGCCTGTGTTAAATGTTACATGTTATATAAACAAAAGGAAAGTGATTTGTATACAACTTAAATACATATGTGTGATTAGAAACTTTCCTTCAAAATGCAAACATTCGCATTGCTTCTCTGTGATTTAATTTCCTGTTAAACATAGGATCATTTATTTAGAACAGAAGGAACCTCATGCACTCATCTAGACCAGCTTTCCCACCCCCACCCCATCTCTCTTTCATTTCATTCCTTCCTTTCTCTTTTCCCTCTCTCCTTTCCTCCCTCTCTTTCTTCTTCTTTTTCTTCTCTCCCTTCCTCTTTCTCTTCTCCCTTCCTCCATCTCTCCTTCCTTCCCTCCTTTTCTTCTCTTCTATGAACTTATTGCTTATTTGATTGTGAACTCTTCTATCTATAGATAATAAAGGTAATTTCTTCCTTGTTCCTCTAATTTGCTTATGATGTCACCATTCATGTTTAATTCTATTGGAAGTTTATCTTGGGATATGATGTGAGATGTTGGCCTCCACCTAATTTCTACCATATTGTTTTCCTAGCAGCTTTTGTTCAATAGTGAGTCCACCCCTAGTAACTGAGGGTCTTTTGGTTTATAGAAGATTGTTTCACTATGTATGTTTGCTTCTGTGTCTTGCATTTGTTGGTTAGTTGCTTTTCAGTCATGTCCAACTCCTTGTGGCCCCATTTGTGGTTTTCTTGGCAAAGATACTGGGGCGGTTTGACATTTCCTTCTCCAGCCCATTTTACAGATGAGGAACTGAGGCAAACAAGGTTAAATTACTTGCCCAGAGTTACACAGCTAGCATCTGAGATCAGATGAATTCATAAGGATGAGTCTTCCTGACTTCAGGCCCCAAACTCTATCCACTGTGCCCCCTAACGGCACATGTATTATGTACTGAATCTATTATACTGACCAACTTCTATTTTGTAAGCAGCACTACATAATTTCTAATAATTACTGCTTTGTAGTATAGTTTGAGATGTGGTACTAATAGATCTCCCTCTTCCCACTTTTCCTGAACCCTTTCCATTTTACAGAAAGTGACTTGTCCAAAGTAACACAGGTAATGAATGACACAGGTATTTTTTAATGTTATACTATGCTGTTCCCACATATATGAGGAAAAACTACATGTGCATATGGTTCAGTGAGGTGGGCATTCTTATATGATGGACTGAAAATCAGGAGGTCTTAGTCTAATCCCATCTTGGCAACTCCCCTGTTGTGGGACTCTGGGCTGGTCATTTTATATTTCAGAGCCTCTGTTTCCTCATCTGTAAAATGAGGAGGTTGGATTAGATTTCTGCATACTATTTTGTGACCTTTTCAGGTCACAAAAGGCCTCCAGAACTTGGTGTTCATCTCTTGTGTTAAGATCATGGCTTTATTTATAGCCATCATCACCCACGCCCTCTGTACCTGGACACTTATGCTGAATATACCACATGACAACATGATATGTTTATAGGTGGTATGTGTGCATTTTGGTGTGATCAATCTAGATGTTTCTACATCTGGTGACCGATTCTCTCCATCTTTTATGGGCTGTGTCTATTCTTATCGTATGATGGGGTATGATTGGGAGAATGATGAGCCACCATTCACCTTGATGAGGTGACAGGGTATAGCCATTTGTTGGAAATTACCTCCCATGTAGGTGAACATCTTTCCCAGCTCCTTGCTGAAAGAATGCAAAGAACCCCTCTGACTGATCCTCAGTGTCTAGGGCTGAATCCAAGATGATTGATTGGCAACCAAGAGTCAGTGGGGGTGAGGGTGGATATTTCTATTGAAAGAACCACTATGAAACAGTCCCTGCCATTTTTCTTTTCCTCTAACTTCTTACCCTTGGGTTTCTAGACCAGAGTACAGTGGGAGTGGGCTCAGGTTAGGTGTGGGGTGGAGTATCAGAGAGGAAATTTCTCCTTCCCCAACTCTACCAGGAGCAGAAAATGATGATTTGTAAGAGCAGCCCACGGAGATTTGAGAGGCGGGCCCTTGGATCCCTACCTCTAGACTGGGTAATTTTGTCCTTTTTTATTTTCAGAGTCTAGAAAATGAACTTTCAATGCCTATTTGTGAGTCCTCAACAGATTGAGAGGTAGGGCACAAGGCCCCTGGAGGGAGAAGAAGACAAGAGACAGAACATTGAACTTTGCCAATGCTGCCATTCACATAGTGATGATCTGATAGGAAAAATAATGATATTTACTAGCATTTGCATAGCTATTTACATTGCAAAGCCCTTTATATGTTATTTTTGATTCTTGCAACAACTCTGTGAGGGAGGTTTTATCATTATCCTCATTTTATAGATGAAGAAACTGAGGCTGGGCAAGGTTAAGTGACGTGCCCAAGGTGACAGGGATAGCAAGTGATTGAGGCAGAATCAAAGCCAGTCTTCCTAAGTCCAATACTCTATCCATTGTGCCACCTAGTTATCTCGATGCAGGGAAATTGTTTCTTTAGCAATCCCTCCAAGGTACACTCACCTTTCTGGGAGGGTCTGATAAGTCTAATGGGCTGTATAAATGTTTGATGTTTCTGTATTTGTTCACGGACACCTCTTAGTCTTTGTTCTTAGGCATTTTATATTGCGGGTGAAATAAAGGTGGGGCCATACCTAATACCATTATTGTACATTGAGAACCTCGGAGGGGGCCTTGTTCCCTTTTGGGGGGAAGTTGAAACATGAGCTATACCTAAGCTTTATTCAGGAGATTTCTCTAGGGTCGAATTTTCAGAGTGGGAGCAAGAGTCAGAGAGAAACTGACCTCATTGGGGGTCTGAGCTCCCAGGATTGAACCAAGGTTAGTGGGAACACAGAGTCCTTGGTGGAAGGGGAATCCCGGACCAGAGAAAAATTATAATACTCACCGATGAGTCCTAGATATTAGAATGTAGGACCTGTCCACTTAAAACTGAAAAAGAACTGTATGAACCTAGAATGATAAAAATTTCTCTTCAAACCCCATAGTACTTTCATTTCTATTATCTATAGGGGACAACAAGACAGAAAGTTTGAAATAGATGCTCTTGGTGGGTTTCTGGCTTAGGGGAAAGGGTGGTGGAACAGAGCAGCTGGCCCCCCTCCTGACTAGCAGCATAGCAGGCTCTGGACATGAAAATTATGTGTGTCACTCGGGGCAGCTGAGAAGGATTAAGGAGCTGGTTGGGGAAGGAGGGACAGCTGTAGGATAAGGCACAGGTGGGGGCCAAATCAGGAGACTGGGACAGGCATTGAGGGGACACTCTAAGACAAGCTACTTAGGGTCTGGACTGGCCCCTGAGTGTCACCAGCCCAGAATGGCTACAGCTGGGCCTAGGCTTTGGAGTGTAGATAAAATTATAATGATAACCCCTTTCTACCCCTATACCTTTTAGTATTCATCAAAGGGACCTTAGGGAATCCTTTGTCTACAGGAGTTGTGTTGGATTCTCAGCTCTGCTAATTACTATTCTTGTGACCTTGAACAAATCCACTCTGGGGGCCTCATTGTCCTTAACTGTAAAGTGGACGTTGGAATCACAGGACCTCTCAAGCCACCTCTATCACTCTGGAATTCTATAGTCCCTAGGGCCTCACCTCAAAAGCTCAGTGTAGCCAGAGTGGGGCCCTAGGGCTGCTACCTTCGGATTCTTGAGGCCCAAACTGTCTCCTTGTTTGATTCCCCCACACACACTTTTTTTTCCTCCCAGATTCCAGGACTTTGGCCCACCTGCTCTGAGCTGTGTGGATCCTCTCCTGCCAGGAGGCTTCACGCTGCCAACTACTCCTTCACCTCAAATAAACTCTTTCTTTATGTTTTTTTGGTCTTTTTTTTTTTTTTAATGGTAGAAGCTACTGGGGAAGAGATATCTGTGTTTAAAAGAAAGGGAAATTTTATAAAAAATAAAGTCTTAAAATCTATGGTTTTCCTTACACTGCTCGTGGAATTTGTGCAGTTAACTAGTAGTCTCTTTTCATTGGCCCTTCTATTCATTGTTATTTTGGGAGTGAGCTCCACCCTTCTCTTTTATTTTTTGGGAAGGTGTTCATCATTCATTCTCCTCATCCTTGGGGAGGGGCAGAGGCAGGGTTAAACCTCCTTCCTCCAGCTCCTTAGGAGAAGAATAATAGGGAATAAATAGCACTGAAGCAGGATTCATTTTATTCCTTTCCAAGTAGACATGGAAAAAGAATCGACAAACTGATCATTACTAAAATACAGTTTCCATTTCCCCTCTCCCCCTCCTCTTGCCATTCCAGTTTAGGGATCCTTGATGGCTCCCTCTTGCCTCTATGATTCATTGTTATATGCTAATTATTTCCTATTCATTCTGTATATAGATTGCTTTATACATATTTGTTTACATGTTGTCTCCTCTATTAGACTGTAAGCTCCTTGAGGAAAGGGACTTCGTTCCCTTCTTTCTATTTCTAGCATTAGCACAGTGCCCCACACATAATAGGCACTTAATAAATGCTTATTTAATTGAATTGAAAAGTACACCATTTTTAGCTTAGCATTTGAAACCCTCTGCAGTCTGGTTCTTCTCAACTTTTCTTGTCTTATTTCAGGGCAGTCTGCTGTAGTATATAGAAAGCCAACCTCAGGGTCAAAAAGACCTGGGTTCAGATTTTACCTTGGACACATCCTGGCTATATGACCCCAGGAAGGTGACTTAATTTCTCAGTTTCCCCAGGTAGTGTTCATCATAATGAGGGAGTTTCTTCACTATGATGTTCCTACTACAATGAAATCAGAGATCTGAGCCAAACACACACACACACACACACACACACACACACACACACACACACCAACTACTACTACTACTACCACTATTAGATTACAATGAGAAAGTTGATTCATTGAGGACCCCTACTCTATTGCAATCAGTGTTAATCAAATTAATATGATTGTATAGGGGTAGTGATTATAAGTATTGTATATTAGACTTCAGAGCTGTGAGTTACAGATTTTAAGTTCACTCACTTAATCATAGGAAGTTAACTGGAGACCCTCCATGCTTGTCTTTCCTTGTCATGGTAACCAAGCCCAGTGTGAAGGAGGTGACTCAACTACATGGAAAGACCCCAAATTTATTTTTGCACCTCTGGACCATTCTCTTCTCTCTTGTCCAACAGGTAACCATTGGTGGATATATTCTTTGTTTCACCCAACTCATGACTCAGCTGTAATAGTAATGGAATTTAAAGATCCCCTGTATTGGCTTGGTTTTTGGATTGATTATGTTAAAACCCAGAGCTTATCAATCCCACTTGTGGGATGGACTTGTTGACGTGAAAAGAGAGTGCTGAACTGGGAGGAGCTGGTGACAAGAGAGACACAAGCAGAGAGAGAGGCAGAGGAATTTTTTGGAAGCAGCATCGTGGAGGCAGAGAGACAGAGAGGATTGCTTAGGGCCAGTTCAAACTGCCCAGGACTTTTGTGAGCTGCCACCCAGAGCTGCCAAGGACGGAGGAGACATGGCTGTTATGCTGGTACTTTGTCTGTTTTGATGTTGTTTTGCCAGATTCATCCACTGGTTAAGGACAGTCCTTTTGTTGCAGAGGTCCTGGAACCTTGCTGTTGGTTCAGGGGTCCAGAGACTGTTCTTCATACAGAGAATGAATTGCGTCCACTGGGTGAAGGAAAGTGCTGTTGTTGCAGAGGTTCTGGAACCTTGCTGTTGGCTCAGAAGTCCTGAAGAAGGATTTTTTTGTTGTATGTTTACAGAAATACTGGAAGAAGGTTTTGCTAATGTTTTCAGGGGTCCTAGGACAGAGAATGAATTAATGAGGACACAGGCAAATGTATCTTGTGGCCTTGCTAAGCTATGTCTCCCCAGGAACAAAGATTGCTGAGAACTTGCCTAGGGTCAAGATGAAGAAAATACCTCTCTTTGGGTATTAAATGCTGTACTTAAGCTTGTTGTAACTCTGGGGTAGATGGCCTTTTCAGTTGTGATACAAGGGTGGAAAACTTGACTTTTTTGTGCTCTGTGACTGACCAAATTAATGTACTTTGCTTATGATTGGAAACTAATCTCCATTTGAGAAGAGGGGCTTTGTGATTGACTAAATGAATGTATTGCCCAGGGATGGAGTAGTACTTGGTTGAATTACATTTGGTGAATGCTGTAATTTGAATTATGCTGTATTTTTATTTTCTCTGTTCTTAATTTGTCACTGAATAAAATAGAGATCAGCTATGCTGGTATTTTGAACCTTGGGAAGTTGCCTTTGCTTGGCATTACATCAGCTGACAGATCATTTTGGCTTATCTTAGCCTATGTATCATGTCAATTATTGGAATTATTCTATATTTGATTTAGCCGTTCTTTTTTTTTTTCTTTTTGAAGGGGGGAAAGTAGGGCAATTGAGGATAAGTGACTTACCCAAAATTACAAGGCTAGTTTTGTATTAAGTGTCTGAGGCTGGATTTGAACTCAGGTCCTCCTGACTCCAGGGCCAGTGCTCTATTCACTTCACCACCTAGCCGCCTCTGATTTAGCCATTCTTGAATGTCTAGATATCTAACTCTATAAAATTGGAGCCTTGGAAGGAGGGGGCATCTTGATCATGAGGAAGATCTGAGATCTACTTCATTACAGGGAACCATGGACCCTTTAATAAAGTGCCATTGGCTCAGAACTTTGCCTCAGTCTCTTTTATTGTAGGTTGGATAATTTTATTCCCACAACTATTAGTGCTACTACTACTTCTTCCCTTCATGAACTTATCATTTCAGTAAATTCCAGTAGTAATATTACTACTACTATTAGTACTACTACTATTACAACTACTTTATACACTTACCATTCCGTTAAATTCCAGTAGTAATATTATCACTACTATTACACTATTACTACTATTATACTATTACTATAATTTTATTATACTACTACAGTAATTATACTACTACTACTACTACTGCTACTACTGCTACTGCTACTACTACTCTTCATGCACTTAAACTAGTCAAACTGTTCCCCATACTTTGAATTCGAAAGTCTATTTCTGTACCTTTTCCCAGGGGACTCTCCATGTCTAGAATGTTTTTTTTTCTCCTCATTTCCACTGTTCATAATCCCTGTTCATAATTCTCCAAAGCATAATGGTTGCCGTGTTCTGTTTGAGGTTTTTCCTGACCTTTCCCCTACCTCTTGAAATTATTTCATATTATTTTGGATATGCTGTTTTTACTTAAATGTGTACTTGTTATATCTCTCCAATAGAATGTAAACCCCTTGAAGGCAGGGACTGTTGGATTTTTGCCATTGTATCCCCAGTGCTTAGTAGTGCCTTAAATATAGTAGGTACTCAAAAATGTTTGTTTAATTAAATTGAATGGGATTTTGAACTGTAAGTGACCTTAGAAATCATCTTAGTCCAAAGCCTTCATAAGGAAGTAAATATATGTTGTTGAGGGCACATAAATGATAATTTTCATGGATTGAAGATGAACCTAGATCATGTAATTCCAAGTCTTTCCACTATATTGTCTTCCTATCATTTTTGTTTTCTTGTTTTGGGGGGGGTATACTGTAAGATGAGTGTGTTGATTATATAGCATGGTCACTATGAAACACCCACATCAAGGAGAGGACTAAACAACCCTTTAGTGTGATTTCCTCAAACTTAAGTGATGATACCCTTATTTAAGCCTATTGTTGCAGAAATGCAACATGCCTTCAAGTCTATAGTCATAATATGTACAGGGTCACAAAGATGTGTAAATAACTCCATGACAGTATCTTTGTCTTTGTGTTGATTTTTTTTTGTTTCCTTATTTCTTTGATATCGTGTTTTTCTATACATGTCTCTCTTACATCTTTATTTGCCCATCTCCCTTTCCTAATTTCCCCTTTTTTGTATTTAGTGGATAGTTTTGTGCTCCTACTTCTTACTTTAAAAAAACAATAATAAGTTGTGTTTATATAGTGCTTTTGAATTAACAAAACAGATGGCAGGGATATTTTGTTTCTCTTAAAAAACTCATTGTTAATTAAGCTGATTTTCATGTAGGTGACCCTTGATTGATTTCTTTTTCCCTTCTGATCAGTTATGTCTTTCTCTACCTTTGGTCTATAATAAGAAACTTTAAAGGAAAAATATGGACTTTCCCCAAATCTTGCCTTACTAACAAACTCCACTTTCTTTCACCAGTCTCTCTTGATTCTTCACATCTCCAAACTTTACTGCATGCTGCCCAATCATTTGACTTGCTGTCTTGGAGATTCATGATGCACCTAGGATGAAAAGACTTGGCCTTGTTCAGAGGTCCAAGCTATTCAGCAAGTAAAGAACTTCCAGAATCCCTCTGTGAGGAATCACTTCTATATAAGGTAATTGAAGAGTCTTAATGGCTGAGCGAATTTGTAACCTAATGAGCCAACAATCCCTATCAGTCTTGGCTATTGACTCAGGATGGGAAGCTGGTTTGAAGGTAGTTCCAACTGGGCCAGGGGAGATGGCAGAGGGGTTATGTAGGAATGGCATTGAGGCATGGGAAGAGGTTGACATCCTATTCATTCCCAGGATTCTTGGAACCCTCTTTGACTTCTAGTGGTATTGTCCTCCACCTCACTCACCACCTCCCCAACGCCCCCAGTGAACACTCATCACCAACAATGACATTCAAGACAAGACTCTCTCTGGTTTTTAAAAGTATTTTTTAATACAGCATGAAAAGGCTATGATTCTATAAGGAAGCTGTAATGCGTAGTATCCAGGAGATAAGGCACACGCTGGAATGCCAACCTATGGACACTTTGGCTGAGAGGTCAGGGCAGCCTGGGCTACCTCCTCTGGGCACCCTCCAAGCCTTTGTCCTTAGGCCTTGTTTGTCTTTTAGCTGTATACACACATATTAACAGATACAGACATGGGACAGGGACTCAATACATGAAGGCAACTGAGGCTGACAAGAATCAGTGGGTAACAGATGACAAGAGAGACAGAAAGCCCCTTCCCCACCTCAATAACCCCAAGACTAATCATTAGGTTAACTTTCTTAAAGCTCTAAGAACTCATAAACTACTGTGTTAGTTGTCTTTCTAGTATAAAATGTAGTGATTGTTGGATTACATATTCATTTAGTGTAAAACTGGAGACTAGCAGAGGGTTGGAGTGAAGGTTTCCATTCAGAAGGACAACCCTGATGAAACCCATTGTAGGATTAGGTCCTGTGAAAGGCACCAAGGCAGGATCATGGAAGTCCTATAATACGAGGCACACAGAATCTGGAAATTCTCTTCATCCATTCTCTTCCCTTGGCTGACCTCATCCTGGAGGTCATCTCATGGATTGTCCTGTTCCCATTAGGGGAACAGTCAGGACCATGGTTTGTCTTGAGGACTGGCAAATGGTCATGTGAGACAAGTTTGTCAAACAGAGGCTCTCACTAGATGCTCCCTTCTTCCCCAACCCCCTATCAAAATTAAAAACAAAAAGTTTAAGAAAGTGAGAGAGAGAGAATAGATTATAATTATATTACAGGACAGGGTATAGGTAATCCCAAATGTCGAGGAGCTGGGTTTCCCTCCAGGAACTGGGATCTTGAGTCTGGTCATAAAGTAAAGAAGAATAAAATATTCTCGGTTTCCTTCCTTGCTAGCAAATCTAATTATAGCTTTCCTCAAAAGGTAATACTTCCCAAAATACACATATAAATAAACTGCATAAGCATATTAATAGGTCTAAACACTTGAATAATATATTGGTTACTTAATACTGATATTTTCATCCAAGGAAAACACAAAACAACAATATGGCTTAAAGAATTGCAAGGATTCTTCTCATCAGAATTATGTACCAACTTTCATATAATATTCTATGTAGACAATATTTCCTTCTCAATGTAGTTCGGTTGCATACTTTATACAGACAAAAAGCATTGTAAAAAAAAATTGAAAAAAAAAGAGACAATTTTCCATCATAAATATTTTCTTGAGGATACACTCTGAGTTTGCAGAATATTTTAGGAAACTCTTAGCTTGGTTGTGTTAAATTGGAGAACCAGGCCCTTCTGAACAGTTTAAAATTGTGAAGATGCCTCTTTTAAAAAACTCAACAACAATAAAAAGCAAGCCATTCCTTTTTTTCTTTTCTTCTTCCTTTTTTCCCTTTTTTTTAAGGCCCTCAAATATATACAGATAAAAATTGCAAAGAGTTTCTGGAGAATAAGATAACAAGTTCAGTATTACGAGAAATATTTGTAACCCTTCAGAAAATTTAACATCTACAAAGTTTTCCAAAATACACACATAGTATTAAAAAAAAACCCCAAAGGATTTCTATGTCAAGTATAACTCAAGATAAATACAGATCTGCCAAGAGAACTGTAGAATACTTCATACAGGGGTAAACATTAATGATCACTCAATAGCGTCTATGAACTGCATACGATTGTCCCTTTTCAATATCTTCCTAAAACCACAATCCTTCCTCAAATCACCCAGGACCCTTGGGGCCCCTTGAGCACTCAAACTGTGTAGCACCAGCCCTTGGACAGCAGTGGTATAATATAGCTGAGAGCAAACAAATACATGCTGATGTTTCATACAGGCCAAGGGCAAAGTGGGGTAGGGGAAAGGGCATAGGAAGATGTTTTGGCCAACCAAAACAATCACAAATTAGTTGGCTTGACGGTTAACTGTGGTCATCAACTGGGGATTTGCAACAGTCTTCCGGCTGGGAGAGCAGGTGGTCCACCGGGCAGAGTACCACTTGACCCTGGCTGCCACTATGTACTGTCCTCTCTTCTCACCATCTCGGCAATTTCAGGCTTCCCAGTAACTAGGCTGGTGATGGAGACCAGGAAAATTAGCTTTGGAGAGGTAATTCTATCTCTCCTCTGCCTTACTTATACTATAGCTTATAGACTCTATCCTACAGGATGAGCAGATAGCACGGAAAGTTTTATGCGTGTGGTCTTCTTTGCATTTAAGTGAAACTGAGAGGATCTGAAAGACTTGAATTTTTTAAGGAAGCATCCTATGGAGACAGGTCCTTGTGAACCCTTGGGCTGAGAACACAGACATGGGTTCTAATGGTCCAGAAGGGTCATGCTGCCCTCCACCATTATTATGATTGTTAATATTATTTTTATGGTTATTATAATCATGATGGACAATAATATCTTCTCTTTCTCAGTTAGAAAATGGCAAAGGACAAAGGCCGTGATCAGGACCATACCAGACCTTCTAGAACGGTATAGAGAATTGTTTGCAGAAATTCTCTAAGTGGTTGTCTCCACCTGGGAAGGGGGGGGAGCTGAGGTGCCTTTTCTTTCTACCCCTATTGAGGAGGGGTGGGGATGAGGGAAGAAGAGGTTGTTACGATGATAGCTGGCTTTTATGCAGCCCTTCAAAGTCTGCAAAGCACCTCCCACACATTATCTAATTTGGTCCTCACAGTAATCCTGTGAGGTAGATGCTAATATTATCCCTATTTTACAGATGAGGAAACTGAGGCAAACAGAGGTTAAGTGACTTGCCCAGGGTCTCTCAGCTAATAAGTGTCTGTAAGTCTAGTAAGAGATCTGAACCGAAGTCTTTCTGACTCCAGCTCAGCCACTCCTACCACCAGGCTGTTGCTAATATCTCATTAAGTGCTCAAGGGGCATTGGCTACCTTCAGTCTAACCCGCTCCTCCTTGCTGCATCCTTACACACACCCTCTCTCATGACCTGGATCCCCAGTTAAACACTTTAACTGTAACTTGTCAGCTGCTAGCTACAAATGCATTGCTACTTGAAAACAGATTCTTTTCAGGCCTAATTTGAGTGAGCCACGACCCATGGTAAACACAGAGTTTCAGTCTCATTCCTTGGTCTGATTGGTTTTCTTCAGTAAAGGCTGAATGCTCGGGGCAAGCTGAGTCAGCTAATTCTGAATATATGGCTATCGCCAAGAAAGAAAGTTATGTAACATACAGTTTCATTGCCCCCAGGGGAAAGCGTCTACCTGCTGTCTCCAAGACAGCTGGACACCTGACTAGTGTTCCGTTGCAAGGCTTCCCTGATCTCTTGGGAAGTAGGAAAATCATCATTCCCATTTACAGAGAGGGAAGCCTATGGCCCAGAGAGAGGCACAGTGGTATGTCAGGGTTACCAGACAACACTGGAAGAGCCAGGAGAAGGGATGGAGGGAAAAGAACATGGCAGTGATGAAGGACTAGAGGACCTCGGGCTCAACAATGGCCATTGATGGGGGCGGGGGGGGGGGAGGGTGGGAATCACAGCCTCTAAAAGCCTGGCTTTTTTCTTAGAAGGATCCCTGGGGGTGGGAGGGGAGCAGGTATGGGCAGTGTAAGCTCTTTGAAATTTCATATTGTCCCTTTTGCTGCCCTGCTTTCATTTCCAAGGTAGGAAAGAGCACCCGGCTGATTGGGCTGGGAAGCAATTCCTACAGAGGCTGTTTGAATGATCAGCTGTGATTTAGAGCTGTGAACCCTCCATCCCCTAGGGGATTCCACAGAGGGAAGTGATGAGGAGAGAGAACTGAAGGGGAGCAGAGATTTAAAAAAAAAAAAGTCCACAGAAAGATTAATGATGGCTGGACAAGGCCACCCACCCGATCACCAATCAAAGTCTGGCTACCAAGAGCTCACCTGATACTTTAAGGTACTTGGCTGGTGTTTTCCTTAGTGTCCAACTGTCTCTTCCTCAGCTTCTCCCTCTGGACAGGGAGCTGCCCCCTTCTCAAATGCTGGAAAGGAGTTTCAGGGTTGGAGGCGGGAAGGAAAGGAGTATTTGGGGAGCAGGTGTGGACTCCACCTGTCAGAGCTTTCTCCTACTTCCCTCACTCCCTTCTGCTACATGTGGGTAAAAATTTTCTTGTATTAATAGCTCATCTATTGAAGAGAAAATAAGATATAAAAATTTTTTTTTCCATAAAAGTGGCTTTTCACATGATTATAAAGTCAGGGTGTCTGTCCAGGCTTGGGGAGAAAAGGGGTGCCTTCAGTTTCCCTGTTATTCACAGTAAATTTCGTGCGTTTGTGGCCTAATGCTGAACTGGACACCCCGAGGGAGCCAATGGACAGGGAGAGACCTGAGAAAAGAACCCTGTCCGATGGTAAGTAGAAGGTGGTGGCAGCAGAGGCCAAGGAGAAGAGACAAAAACACCTTCTCCCACATCTGCCCCCATAACTTGCAGAAGTCAAGCCTTCAGTTCATCTCAATTGACCCCAGAAAGTTGGATGGGCCTGGAGCTCTGGCCACACTCACTGGCCCCCCAAAGCCCCTGAGCCCCTGCTCAGCTCTTCCTCATATCCAAAGGACCGAGGGTCCAATCCTTTGCCTCTCTTGGCCAGGACATTGGAAAAAACTGTGTAAACAATCAATGAGACAGCCCCCACCCTTTCTCTCCCTCACCTGGCCTGGTGGCGGTCCCATCAGGAACACTTTCAGTAACACTGTGTGTTCTAAAACACTAGACAAAAACCCAGATTCCTATAAATACATCTTGCATGTGTACAGGCACACACAGACACATAGAGGAGGGAAAAACACAGACACGCACACAACACACACATACACACACAAACAAGTGTTACATTCTGTTAACTGTAAGGCATATTATTCCTCTATAGACAGGTGATAACTGGTGATTTCTTTTCTTCACAGAGGTTGAATTTGGGTCAGGATTCTCGCAGATTGGGTAGGGGACTGGGGGACCCACGGTGCTCTGCTGCCAGAAGCTTTGGGGGTGGCAGGGGCTGGGAAGATCCACCATCCCAGAGGTTTTATTGCACTCTCCGGCAGTAGTAGCCCAAGACTTTGCACTTCTCACACAGGTGCTGGGGGTGTTCTTTGCTTTGATCGGAGACATCCAGACCATCCGGTTTTTCCAAAGGTCTCTGCAGGAAGGAAAAACAGAATAAGAAAAAAGAAAGGGAAGAGAGAATGGGAGAAGAGGGAGGAAGGGAAGGAGAGAGACAGAGAGAGAGACAGAGACAGACAGAGAGAGAAACAGAGACACAGAGACAGAGAGAGAGACAGAGACAGAGAGAGAAACAGAGAGACAGAGACAGACAGAGAGACAGAGAGAGAAACAGAGAGACAGAGACAGAGAGAGAAACAGAGAGAGACAAAGAGACAGAGACAGACAGAGAGAGAAACAGAGAGACAGAGACAGAGA
>NW_027187339.1:7603642-7659099 GCF_028583685.1 Petaurus breviceps papuanus
AGACAGAGAGAGAAACAGAGAGACAGAGACAGAGAGAGAAACAGAGACAGATCAGTTCTGTTTCACTCAGGCAAATATAGACCTACCTTTTTGCCATAGTTCACTGATATCTCCTTAACAAACCACCCTCCCTTCACCACCCAACATACTCTAATTCTTTTGTTCCTTCTGCAAAATGAAAACACTTCATTTTTAATTCCACCTTGTAGGAAACCACAATTCCCACAGCCCATGATCACAACAACTCTTTTAAGCAGGGGAAGAATGTGTGTTATGATACTAAGTGAGTTCATGGCAGATCACCTGCTTTGGGCATGTAGGGATAGAGTGCTGGGCCTGATACCTAAGTTCAAATCCCATTTCAGAAATTAGTAGCCACCTGACCCTGGATAAGTAACTTGACCTCAGTCTGCCTCAGTCTCCTCACATGTAAAATGGGGATAATAATAGTGCCTACCTCCCAGGGTTGTTGTTGTGAAGATCAAATGACTCACAAAATTTGTGCAGGGCTAGGCACAGTGTCTGCCATATTTTAGGCACTTAATAAATGCTTTTTTCCTTACTTTGACCAGCGTTCCTTAGATTGAGAAAGTGACCAGGAGTGGAGGGACATTGTTCTAGGAACATTAATAATCAGAGACAAAAATGGGGTAGGGTAGTCTAAGTAGAAGGGTTAACTCCACATAGATTTATAAGAGAGAGTCCACCATTTTCCCAGTTAATAATATTGATGACAATTCTGTATTGGTCCAAATATAAACTGCTTAAAGAGATTGGAAGCAGAGCCATCAGTTAGAAAGTTAGGTAATAAATAGTCCTAGCAATGAGGTCCCATACTGGGGTTGTGGCTGAGCTAAAGGGAGGAGACAAACAGAGGTCGGTCATGTTCAGGACTTGACTCCTGTGGTCAGTGCCCTCCTTCCCCAAAAGTCAGTGTCTTTATTTAATATACATTCAGAATGCATGTTCCTTGAGGTCAGGAGTGATTTCTTTATCTCCAGAACCTGGAACCACATCTGGAAGAGAGAAGGAAATTGGATCCAGAGGTTGAGTGAGTTTAGGGCCTCTGTGTGTGTGTGTGTGGGGGGGGGCAGGGTGATGGTGTCACTGACCCAGAGAAGAAATTTGGCAGGATCAGCAGGTATAGGAGGAAAGAGGAAGTCACAGAACCACAGATTTAAAGTTGGATGGGATATTAGAGGGTATCTAGTCCAACTCCTTCATTTTACAGATGAGGAAACTGAGGCCCGGAGAGGCTCTGTGCTGCCTAGGAAGTGACAAAGGCAGGATTTGAACCCAGATCAGGGGGTTTCTTGCTCAATATAGACAGTCAGTAGAAATAAGACTGGTGGGGTGAGGATCAAGGTGCTGGAGAGGATGAGGGATCTAGAGGGCACAGTCAGCCAGAGTACTGGGACTTGAATTCAAGAAGACAAGTTCAAATCCTATCTTAGATACTTACTGTGTGACTCTGGATGAGTCACTTAACCTCTGTTTGCCTAAATTTCCTCCTCTGTAAAATAGAGACAATAAAAACACCTACTATTATAAATGATAGCTATTATTATTATTTATTGGGGGGAGGCAATCAGGGTTAAGTGACTTAGCTATTATTATTATTATTATTACAATGAGAAGAGATTTAGCCCACCCATCACAAAGACAGAGACTATAATTATCCCTTCCATATCACAGGGGTTAGGAGTGTAGTGCCCCCACCAAATGGAAAATCCATATAAAATATTTTGTCCCTTCTTCGTACCAGAGAAATCTGCATTATTATGGTATTAAAAGATAAAATATGTTGATATTATACAACACTATACACATATTTTATGCATTTCCAAGTTTCTAAACCTTTTCTGTGTCAGCTGTGGCTTCTGCAAAACTCCCCCCAAATTCCCATTTAATTTCTTATGCCAACCCCTGACATATTGAAACTGATAGGGAAAGTTGTGATGTTGGAAGAGATAACTGAGGTCTCCTTCCTTTTAGTCCCCTACAGTGTCTGGCAGGAGTTCTCAGAAGCCCTCATTGACCTTACTAGAAAGAACACCACAGTTTTAGAAAGCTGAGTACTCACTGTTTAATAACAACAGACATTTCTAGGGTGACAAACTTGACAAAACACTTAGCACTTTCCTCACCACTCTCTGAAATAAACTGTGTGAAGAATATGGCCTCCATTTTACTCAAGAAGAAAGGAGGGTGGCTAGGTGGCACAGTGAATAGAGCACTGGCCCTGGAGTCAGGGGGACCTGAGTTCAAATCCGGCCTCAGACACTTAACAGAAACTAGCCGTGTGACCTCGGTCAAGTCACTTAATCCCAATTGCCCTACCTTCCCCCTCCAAAAAGCAAAAAAAAAAAAAAGAAGAAGAAGAAGAAGGAAGACATGTAGAACTCAGGTCCTCAGGCTTCTGATCCACCAGCCTCTCTGCATCTCTCTTCCTCTCTCAGATCCCTAGATTACATCTCCCCGGGGCCTCAAATTGTCCTTCCTTTTGCCCTTCTGTATTCTCTATCTGCCTTCCCTGCCCTCTGAGTTCCAGGAAGATTATGACAGAATCATTCTCTGCACAGGACAATTGAGGGGGAGGCAATCAGGGTTAAGTGACTTAGTTGATATTATTATTATTATTATTCATCCTACAACTGAAACTGTAGGCAGGAAATTTGGGTCTGGGTCTTGCTTCTGTGACTACTTTATCATGTGACCTGGGATATATCTATTTCACCTTTTAGACCTAGTTTCCTTCTGTGTAAAATGAAGGATTTGGAGCAGAAATTTCTTCCCAAAAGCCTATAATTTACTCTTTTTTTTTTTCTCCTTCAGGAGATATTGCAAAGGATTCTTCTGAAGAACATTCCCTTGGGCTTCTCAATATGAGATCTGGTGATGCTGATCTCACATAACTTACAAAAAATATCTCTAACTCAGAGGAAACACCTCAGGGCCCAGAGACAGTGCGGGGGTCGGCTAACTGGTCAGAAAGAGATAACGAGGAACTCTTTGCTGGCACTGGGTGCAGCTGGCATTGGTTGGCAACTCTATTGCCCATAAGCAGTTCTGGGTCACAGTTCCAGGGAGGAGAGGAAGGATTGTAATTGGTCCCAAGGGAGTAGGGGCCCTGGTCACAGATCCAGAGTTAAGAGGAGAGCTAAGGCTCACAGCAGCAAGGAAACAGGGGGCCTGGTTACTGTTCTAGGGCCAAGAGGACAGATAGTTGCAGCTTCAGAGGAGCAGGGGCCTTCCTGGGTAAATGCCAGAGTGAAGGCCAGGAGAGCAGGAGGCCTCTTCCTATCTCATACCATCTTGGAAGCACTGAAAACTCGCACCCAGAATAGCCTACCCAGCAAAACTGAGTATAAATCTCCGGGGGGAAAAATACATAGTTAGTGAAATCGAGTACTTTGAAGCATTCTAGATGAAAAGACCAGAACTGAATAGAAAATCTGATGTTCAAACAAAAGACTCAAAAGAAGCATAAAAAGGTAAACATGAAAGAGTAATCATAAAGGATTCAATGGAGTTAAATTGTTTACATTCCTATGTGGGGAGATGATAATTGTAATTCCTAAAAACTTTATCATTCTTAGGGCAGTTAGAAGGGGAGTCTGCATAGACACAGGGCATGGGTGTGAGTCAATTATGTTGGGATGATCTCCAAAGCAAAGAATGTAGGGCAGAGAAAGAGGGATGCACTGGGGAGAAGGGGGAAGGGAGAGGTAGAATGGGGCAAATTTTCTCACGTAAAGAAGGCATAAAAGGAAGAGCTTTTATAGTGAATGGGAAAATTGGGGTGGTGGCAGACAATGCTTGAACCTCATTCTCATCAGAATTGGTACAAAGAGAAAATTACACTCATTGGGTATAAAAATCTATCTTATCTAATAGGGAGATAAGAGCTAATGGAGAAAGGACACATGGTGAGGGGAGGAGAAAATAAGGGGGAGGATGGATTGGGAAAAGGTGGATTAGTTGGAAGCAAGACTGAGTTTTGAGGAGGGATGGGATAAAAAGATTAAGAGAAGGATAAACAAAGGAAAAGGGGATGGAGGGAAATGCACAGTTAGTGATCATAACTATGAATGTAAATGGGATGAGCTAAGCCATAGAATGGAAATGAATAGTAGAATGGATTGGAAAGGAGAGTTCAACAGTATGTTGTATGCAAGAGACACAATTGGGACAGAAAGACACACACAGTTGAAACAAAGGGCTGGAGCAGAGTTTATTTTTTGTCAGCTGAGTGAAGAGATAGGGGTGGCAATCATGATTTCAGACAAAGCAAAAGAAAAATCGACCTAATTGTAAGAGACAATAAGGGAAACTATAGTTTACTAGAAAGTACCATAGACAACAAAATAATATCAAAAAAACTTATAGCAAGTTTCTCTGATAAAGGCCCCATTTCTAAATATATAGGGAACCGGGTCAAATTTGTTCAAATATGAGCCATTCCCCAATTGATAAATTGTCAAAGGATATAAGCAGGCAGCTTTCAGAAGAAGAAATCAAAGCTATGTATAATCACATGAGAAAATGCTTTAAGTCACTATTGATTAGAGAAAGGCAAATTAAAACAACTCTGAGGTACGACCTCACAGCTATCAGAAGAGACAAATGATATAACTAGTGACAAATAGGTACATTAATGAATTGTTGGTGGAGTATCGGTGAACTGGTCCAATCATACTGGAGACTATGGCCAAATCCAGAACTATGCCCAAAGGGCTACAAAATTGCACATACCCTTTGACCCAACAATAGCACTACTAGACTTGTACCCCAAAGAAATAAAAAATATTTATAGCAATTCTTTTTGTGGTGGCCAAAAACTGGAAATAGAGGGGATGCCCATCAAACAAGTTGTGGTATATGATTGTGATGGAGTACTATTGTGTTATAAGAAATAATGAGGAGGCGGTGGTTTCAGAAAAAAAAAAACATGGCAAGACTTATATGAACTGATACAGTTAAGTGAGAAGGATTGGAAGATCATTGGGCCCAGTAACAGCAATGTTGTACTGATGATCAACTGTGAAAGATTTGGCTACTCTGATCAATACAGTGACCCAAGACAATTCCAGAGGAGTCATGATAAAACATTTTCTATCCATGTCCAGAGAGAACTGATAAACTCTGGGTGCAAACTGAAACATAATTTTCTTGCTTTCTTCATTTTTTGGTAATATGACTAATATGGAAATATATTTTATATGATTTCCCACATATACTTGATATCATATTATTTGCCTTCTCAGAAGGTGGGGGAGAGGTGTGAGAGAGAAAGAGAATCTGGAACTCAAAATTTAAAAGGAGGGGAGGCCAGGTGGCTCAGCGAGTAAGAGCACCAGCTCCAGACCTGGTTCAAATCCGGGCTCACATACTCAGCACCACACCCAGAAATAACTGGCCATGTAACCTTGAGCAAGTTACTTAACCCTGATTGCTTAAAAAAAATTTTTAAAGGAAAAGAACGTTAAAAATAAAATTTTTAAAAAGAGGGGGAAAAAAGAAATTGTAGCTAAATGGATGGAGGACTCACAGGTTCTCCCCCAAGAATGAAATAAAGGAGTTGATTGAGTTGACTTTAGTTTACTCCTGAAGGCAACAAGAAATAATTTTAATGGTACTTGGTCAATTTTTGCTTGTGGTGCCCATGATGATTGTAAGCAGACAGGTCACTATGAAGATAGTTGCAGCTTATGTCTATGGTGACAATGCAAAAGTATAGAAATTCTATGAAGAACTTAACATAGTCTTCCAAATGAAGTCAACATATGCCTTGATCTTCAGTGATTTCAACTTGAAGGTGAGCACAGGGGAAGATAACATATTTAAACATTTTGCTGCCTCTGAAAAATGGGAAATTTATCAAAGACTGATGATCACCATTACTTAGTGAATTTTAACTTGTATAAAATATCTACCACAATGAAAAGGCCAAGAGAATCCAGAAACCACCTCTGTCAGAAAATACTTGACCTCCTCTCCAAGAGGAAACACAGAAAACAGGGCAATAGAGGTTTATAGTACAAATTCATCTGCAAACCATTACATTGGAGAATGGCAGAAGATTACAAGCATTATTGTCTCAACAAGAAGTGAAAAGCAGTGAGAGAATTTACAATACTCCATAGAGTGCCTTAGCAAAAGACCTAGCTAAAGCCATATCCTTATAGAGAAAACTAGAACAAAGTCAGCAAATAGATGGGAAATGAAAGAAACACTGAGAGTTTCTATCATGACTAATTCTAACAATTCATGGTACAGGAACTGGATTTTACTTCTTCAGTACCTGAGGGTGAAAAAGTGAAAATGGAGAAGCCAGCAAAAACAATTAACCCTGACCGAAATACATATAGAAAAAAATCCATGCTGAGTGTGACACATTTTTAAAGGAACTCAGGGACCAATTTACAAGATTTATCAATGAGAAACTTTTCAAAACCTGCATCAAGAGAAGTGTCCTGAGGAAATCCAGATGTAACAAGAACTCTCTCCTGATGAAGAATTTCTCCAGATGATCCTATTTGGAAATTACATTGTGCTGATTACACCGTGCACCAAAATATTACAGGGCCCCTCAAAGACATCTAATACTGTTAACAATCCACATGGAGAAAACCAAGTGAACATAGAATGCATACTTCCTAGATTATGACTTGTAGCTGGATGAGCTATTTCTGAATTAGTCCATTAGTACGTATATCTTGGACAGATATTCCTGATAGTTAATGACTAATCCTCTAATGGAATAGAAGCAACCGATGTCTTCATTGGACTGTATTCATATCTGAAAAATAACATCCTGTTTTCAGTGATCCCAAGGTTTCCCCTACCACAAAAATGAAATATTTTTAGCACCAATATTCTCCTAGTAATGTGATAGGGCTAAAAATTATGGAATGTCATGATCTCAGAGAAATCCAAATTTCAGGAGACCTAAAGGACAATGGAAAGATGCATGGTGGGCATGAGCAAGGTGCAGCATATACAGATGATGAATGCAAGGATAGTAATAGAACATCCCAAGAGTAGCTCTTTTCGTGGATGGACATACTAGGTTAAAGCTGACCAGGTTAGGCTGGTCCCTCAGTAGTACATATAACGGTTATTAAGTGGAGGTTTCCTTAGCCATAGCAGAGGAAGGACATTCAGAGTAGAGAAACGATATTCACAGAGGAGAGGGCAACACATTCCCAATGGTGGTCATCCCATATCAGTTATACTACTTGTGACTTTTTTATATTCAAGTGACCAGAAAGCTCTGTTAACCCCTTAGTTCCCTTGAAGACATTTAAGAAAAAAAGACCTTGCTCAAATCACATGGTGTAGGATCCTGGCCGCTCTGCCAGTAGCTAAAGCCAAGTAAAGTAGTCATCCCATCTGTAATGAGCCACTCCATCCATACTTAGCTAGACTAAGTTTGGAACTCAGAGAGTAGATACGATTTGCTTCAAGGACCGTACCAGAACCCTTTCCAGCACGGTCAAACCTGTCAGAGCTTCAGAACTCAGGGTCACCTGTGTTCCATGATGTGTAGCAATGAAGTAGGGCTTTAAAGAGAGATTACCAGTTGCTAACAAAGATTAAAAGAAGAAAAAAGAGGTGTGTAGATAGGAGATTTTAAGAGAAACATAGACAAGAATTTCAGGGTAAAAAGACATGGTTGATCTGTACTTGTGGAGAGACTACTGGCAACAGAATTTTGAACTATCAAAGGATAACTTGTTCTCAATTTACAGGAAGACTGGAGTAAGAAGAGAAACAGACAGAAATGTCCTCCTGAAGTAATCTTGTTCATGGCCCACCTCCAGGGAGGATGGATAGTCTGCCAGGGCTGTCCTTACATCTGTCCTCATTCTCCACCTGGTGCAAAAATGCCTTGGTTGGAGTCAGCTCAGAGAGCCTGAGTTGAAATATTGGTTCTGCCATTTCACTTCCTGTGGGATTCTGGGAAAAGTCACTTGACCCCTTTAGTCCTTAATGTCTTCATTTGCAAAATGGGGATATTGGACTAGATGACCTCTGAGGTCTACTCGAGCTTGAAATCATATATCCTCTGACCCTATAAGGTACCATGGCCTGCCTTCCAATTCCATGATTTGGTGGATGGGCTAAGATCAATGGGAGTTTGGGAAAGGGTAGAAGTAAGTACCACAAAGCTTAACCTCAAGGATTCTCATAAACCCTGCCTTGAAAAATGTGCTGTAGAGCTTTGCTTCAGAAATCAGAGAATTCATCAGTTATCCAGTTTGTTGATAGAAGCAGCTCTCCTGCTCAGTCCCCAGCCTCCCTCCTTCCTTTCCTCCTTCCCTGGGGCCCTGGGAATCATTTTTCCTGGAAAACTTGCAGAGGATGCTGGGAGGACTCCTGGTGAGGACAGCTTCTTGGCCAGCTGACAAAGACACTACCTTCTCCATAGCCTTGGCCTGCCCCAGTCATACTGACTTCAGAAATAATCCTCCTGCAGGGAAGGAAGGGGGTGGGGGAAGAACTGCAGAAGGCAGAGACCTGAACAAGATTAGTAAGGGCCATCTGGAAGGCACATGTCATGGGGAGTCTGGAGACTTGGGACCTAGTACCAGCTCTGTCAGCAATTTCTCTGGGTCCCATTTTCTTCCTCTGTTAAATAGGGATAATCATTTCTTCCCCAAAAAGACCTAGAGGAAGTATGCCTTTGGCATGATGGGTACATTGGATCCTCTTTGGAGGATTTATTGGAGGACACATATAAGAACCACGCAGGACAAGAATGTGGGAGTGGGTGAGTCACAGGCTTTGTCTTTGAAGGTTGGACCCCTAATAAAGACATCACTAATTTAATGACTTATTGATGCATATACTTGCCATGTCTTCTTCACCAGGAGTATTATAAGGATCAAATGAGATGACTGATGGGAAACTATTTTGAAATATATAAGACATTGTCATTATTATTCTCAGGGTCATCAGGACAAAGATATTAAGATATTCAGTCCACTCTTCTATTAGAATCCACCTATAGGATCCTCCCAATGTTTGGTTGCAAGCCCATCATGGTAAAGCTAAATCATTTAAAGAAAACATATTTCAAAGAATTACAGAATGGTAGAATTGAAAATAATCTAGGGCAAATCCCTCATTTCACAAGTAGGGAAACCGAGAATGAGTAGTCAGTATGAACTGCTAATAAGTGGGAGATCCAGGAAGAGAACAGAGATCTTATGACTCCAACTTTTCTACTACACACACTTTCTTATTGTTTTCTCACTTTGTTGCCCTTGTGGCCATAGACTGGGCTGGATCGCCATCCCCAATGCTCTAGAATAGATTAAGGAGCATCTTTAACCTTTTCTAAACATTTCACTTTGGTGAAACAGAGGGTAGGAAGATGGATATGGGGAACAATAATCTAATTTCATGCCTTCCTCTTTGGACCTTTGTCCTATCAGACCTGGACTCATTCCTCAATGGTTAGCCGACTCCAATTCCCTAATACTAATCTCATCACAATGGTTCTGCCAATGTACAAACCTCATTCTTTTTCCTCAGCTCACCACTCTTGTGACTCTCTACCACAACCCTATACTCCAAATGTCCCAACCTAGACTTGCCCACTTCTTCCACTGTGTGTCCTCTGAGAATGCCTCCTCCATAACTAACACACTTGCTTTCATCTTAAACCTCTTCTTTTCTTACTCCTTCTACCTTCTGGCCCTCACTGAGACATGGCTCTCACTTCCTATTCTAGTACTGGTTGTACTTTCTTTCAAATGCCATAACTCACTGATCAAGGTGGAGAAGTCAGAATACTCCTTACCTCACAGTCATTTCTAGATTTTGGCCTCCGCCACATTCACCATGGAATCTTTCCTTCCCAACATCCACATTTATTGCTCAACTCAGATCTTTGTAGCTCTTATCTGTTGCTCTGCAGGACATTCTTCTTCCATGCCCAATGAATTCAGTGCCTGCCTCACAGTCTTTCTCTCCTTTCCATCTTTTTCCTTTATGCTATTGAATATTCACACATATTTAATACCTCCTCAAACACCTTAACTTTTCAGTTCCTCAATCTGCTAATTTCCTGTGACCTGCTGTTTTACTCCACCATGGGTGCACACACCGAGTTGGTCGTACCCTTGACCTTGTCCACAAATATTCTGAAATTCCTCTATCTGATCATAATCTTTTATCACTCTTTCCCTGTGCTTTTACCATTTCCTCTCCTTGTACTTCATCCTCATCATGAGCTTCATTCCCTCCACCCCTCAGTTTTTTCCCAGTCATTACTCTTGCCCTTCTCCATTTTTACCCTCAGTGAACCAACTCTGGGTAGCTAGGTGGCATAGTGGATAGAGCACTGGGTTCGGAATCAGGAAAGCTTATCTTAAGGAGTTCAAATCTGGCTTCAGACATTTACTAGCTGTGTGACCCTGGGCAAGTCACTTAACGCTGTTTGCCTCAGTTTCCTCATCTGTAAAATGAGCTGGAGAAGGAATGGCAAATCACTCCAGTATCTCTGCCAAGAAAACACCTGATAGGGTCACAAAGAGCTGGACACAACTGAAGGGACCGAAAAAGAACCAGCTTAATTCTATTTTTCCCCTTTGTTTCCCTTATCCCTTGACCTGTCACTCATTGCACCTTGCAATTTCTTTCTCCAGATGAGGAAACTGAGGCAAACAGGGTTGTGACAGCCAGTGAGACCCCAATCTTGAATCACTTTCACCATCCATTTCTTTTTCTCCTATTTATATGTTGCTGAACAGAGTTGGAGGAAATTACAAAATTATGCTGAATAGAGCCATTGCATATTATCTAATATCAATTGGGTGCTAACTGCTGCAAGGCAAACATTCAATTGTTCCCTAATGGATGCACTCTCCCATTATGCCCAGCAGCTGTCTCAAGCTTCTCTCCTCAAGTTTCCCATGGAGTCTATGCTCCCTAGCCCTGTCAACAGAGAACTTTGCTTCCTGCTTTCCTGAAAACTTGGTATCATCTGCTAGGAGGTCTTCCTTCTACCCCCAACCCCTCCCTCTTCATCTCAAATCATTCAGACATCTTTCATGATCTTTTCCTTCACTCTGGTCTTGCATAAAAACATTGCCCTTCTCCTTGATCAACACAAACCTTTGATCCATCAGCACATGTTCCCTTGATCCATCAATTCATAACTTTTCCATCAAATTGCCCTCATTATCCTTCCTACTCTTTCTTTAATCTTCAATCTCTCCCTAAGTATTGGCTACGTGACTCAGTGGATGGAGCACTGGGCCTGGAGTCAGGAAGACCTGAGTTCAAATCTGACCTCGGACTCTCACTGGCTGTGTAACTCTGGGCAAGTCACAACCCTGTTTACCTCAGTTTCCTCATCTGGAGAAAGAAATTGCAAGCCACTCCACATCTTTGCCAAGAAAACCCCAAATGAGGTCACAGAGTGGGACATGATTGAACAGCAACAAATGTATCGACTCTTTCCCTGTAGCCTTACAAACATGCCTGTGTTTTCCACATACTTAAAAATGCTCACTTGATCTGTTTATTCTCACAAGCTATCATCCTCTATCTCCCCTCCCCTTCATGTTTAAACCTCTTGAGAAAAATCTTGTACATTCAGTACATTTCCCTTTCCTCTCACTCATGTCTAAGCCCTTTACAATCTGACTTTTGACCTCTCTATTGAACTGAAACTTCCCTCTTCAAAATTACCAGTAATCTCTCAATGGCCAAATCTAATGTCTTTTCTTAATCCTCATAGTTCTTGACCTTTCTGTGGCATTCGATGCCATGGATCACCTCCTCCTGGATCTTCTCTTGTTCCTAGGTTTTCTCCTCACTGCTTTCTTCTGTTTCTCCTGCTCTCTGTCCAAACACGCCTTCTCTGTCTTCTTTGCCGGTTCTTCATCTACGTTCGGTGTGTCTCCAAAGCTCTGTGCTCTGCCCTCTTCTCCTTTTATTCTTTATTATCTCGCTAGTGGTCTCATCAGCTCCCATGGGTTCAGTGATCAAATACTATCTATGCAGATGATTTCCAGCTTTGTGTATCTCCCCCAGTATCTCTTCTGAGCTGCAATCTTGTCTCCACCTACTTCTAGGACATCTCTGACTGAACGTTTCAGAAGAAATTTCAAACTCCATATGTCCTACCTAGGACCTCATCATCTTTTCCCCCAAACCCTCTCCTCTTCCAAACTTTGTCCTGTTACTTCTAAAGGCACCATCATCCTTGGGGTCAGCCAAGCCCCCAATCTGATCCCCTGCTCTCATGTTTTATAGTCTACTGCCAACTCTTGTCATTTCTACTTTCCCAACATCTGCCCTGCATGTCTTCTTTTCTCTACTCAAAAAACCACAACCTAGTGGTTATCACCTCTCCTTCTAATTGGCTTCCTTGCCTCAAGTCTTCCTCTCCAATCCATCCTCCACTTAGCTGCTAAAGTGATTTTTCCAAAGCACAAGTCTCTATGTCAGCTGTACATCATGCCCCTTACCTTGTCACCTCTGCCTTCTGACTTCTCTAGCTTCTTTCTTTTTTCTTTTGTAAGGCAATTGGGGTTAAGTGACTTGCCCAGGGTCACACAGCTAGTAAGTGTCAAGCGTCTGAGGCTGGATTTGAACTCAGGTCCTCCTGAATCTAGGGCCAGCACTCTACTACTACTGAGGACTACTCCAACACTACTGAGCTACCTAACTGCCCCCCCCCCACCCTTACCCCCAGCTTCTTCCAACATTCAGCTCAAGCCTCACCTTCTTCAGGAGGCTTTTCCCAGTCCCTCTGGCTATGAATGCCTTTCCTTCTCAAATTATATTCCATCAAATCTGTCTCTCTGCTAGGTACTAAGCTTTTTGTATTATGTCTCCCCCATTGGACTATGAGCTCCTTGAGGGCAAGGACTGTTTTTGTCTCTCTTTGTACATTTTCAGTTTTGCACAGTGTCTAAGACATAGTAGGTGCTTAAATGCTTATCAACAGAATGGCTCCTCTTCCGTCTTATCAGACAGAGGCTGGGGTGTTTCTGACTAGATTAAATAAGGGACCCAAGAAGGAAACAACACAGGAAACAATGAAGTAGCAGTTGATAGGGCTGGACTAGGAATCATGAAGTCCTTAGTTTAAATCCAGCTTCAGGTACTTACTAGCTTTGTGACCCTAGGCAAGTCACTTGATCTTTCCCAGCCTCAGTTTCCTCATCTGTAAAGTGTAGGTAATGATAGCACCTACCTCCCAAGGCTGTTGTGAAGATGAAATGAGATAATATTTGTAGAGTGCCTTTTCAGGCTTTAAAGTGTTGTACAAATGCTAGCCATCAAACCTTTGTCAAGGGGTTGGAAGGTGGAGGGAAGTGATAGAGAAACAGAAAGGAAATGTCTTTGGAATTCTTCACTAATAGGCTTCCTCCATCATCCATCTGGTCCCTAGAAGTAATGGGGTATAGTGGAAAGAATACTGGACCAGGGGAGGCTAGGTGGCGCAGTGAATAGAGCACTAACCCTGGAGTCAGGAGGACCTGAGTTCAAATTCGGCCTCAGACACTTAACACAAAAAACTAGCCATGTGACGTTGGGCAAGTCACTTAACCCCAATTGCCCTCAAAAAAAAAAAAAAGAATACTGGACTGGTGATATGAGGCCTGAGGCTTCGTCCCCATTCTGCAACTATCTGTGATATCAGTACCCCTCTCTGGCCTTCACTTTCCTTCTTTATATGAGAGGACTAGATGTTCTCTCTTCTATGTATTTTGCATATAGAAAGTTCTTAATAAATAAGTGCTTTATCATTCATATTATCAGGAAATTAATTTGCATTAAAAATAAAACTGTAGCACAGCAAGGCCTAGGAGCCATATCAAGTCAATGTGTCCGTCTTTGACTACAATGGAGATCTTTCTGTAAGATGCCCAGTCTTTCATTCTGTGCAGGTTAAAGACGACTGTAATAGTTATAAAAATGAACTATCTGTTGATGCTAATAGGAGCTGTTTCAGATGTTGGACTCCCTGGGTCTAAGGGAATCTGCAGGGCAGAGATATCCTGGAGGGTGCCAGGAATGACTGCTTAGGTTTGGTCAATGCACTGGGGTTTTCTTTCTCTAGGGATTGACTTTGATCTTGAGAAATATCTACTAGTTGGAAGAATTGGTGACCAGGGTCATTGTTGCCACACATGAGAACCTCACTTTCTTTAGCTGTTAGGAGACTGGACTAGATTTTACATATAAGGTCCAGTCTAGGTTTTTCTTTGGGTTTCTATGAGTCTAGGGGAAGGCCCTAACAGCAGCCTGCTGAGTACTGGCTGGGGTGTCTGGTGGAGGTCAGTGCAGATGCTGGGATTGTATATATGTATACATTTACATACAGAGTACTTGCTTCTTCTAATCCTCCTTGTTCTTCCTGGGCATCCATGGCCCAAGAGATACCTTAGAACCCAGCTTGAAGTCATGGAGTGAGAAGGAGTGAAAGAAGGAAGATTCCAAATCTAGAGCCCCACCTCAGGTCATTATGACCATTGCCTATGCACGTGCATTTAATCCATTCCAAAGAGGTATTTAATAAAGAATTGAAAGGAATGAAAGTCACTAAACTGTGCATACTTCTTGACCCAGTGATATCCCTACTAGGCCCATACTGAAAAGAGATCAAACAATGAGGAAAAGGTGCCCTAAGTACAAAAATATTTATAGACTCCTTTTTTGTAGTTGTAAAAAAACCCTGCAAATCAAAGGGATGGTCACTCTAGAGGAATGGCTGAACAAATCATGGCATATGAATGCAATTGTACCATATTGTACCATAAGAGTTGACAGGAGGAAAAGTTTTAGGGAAATCTGGGAAGACTTATATGTCAATGCAGAGTAAGCTGAGCAGAACTAGAATAATTATATAATAATAACAACAACATTGTAAAAGCAAACAATTTTGAAAGACCTAACATCTCCGATCAATGCAATGAAAAACCATGATTTCAGAGGACTACTGATGGCCTGTGCTACCCACTTCCTTAATGAGAGGGGATGGATTCCAAATGTAGAATGAGGCATATGTTTCTAGACATAGACAATGTGGAAATTTGCATTTCTTCACCATGCTTATTTGTTATGAGGATTTTTGGGGGGGGGGAGGAGAAGGCAAGGTAATTGGGGTTAAGTGACTTGCCCAAGGTCACACGGCTAGTTAAGTGTCAAGTGTCTGAGGCCGGATTTGAACTCCTGACTTTGGGGCCAATGCTCTATTCACTGCGCCACCCAGCTGCCCCTTGTTATGAGGATTTTAAACTGGAAGGTTGGGAGAGAGAAAATAAAGAACTTTAATTTAAAAAAAAGGAAGAAAGGAAAGGAGAAGCTTTTTTTTTTTTTAATTAGGGAAATTTTCAGATAATGATGGTTTTTTTAAGCCATGAAGGAATAGGTTCTCTAGAACCTGATCTTAAGAGTGGCTCTCACTTATCTAGTGAGTCATTCCTGGCATGGTATGCTGTTTCTTGGGTCCTCAAGACTTGTTGGTTCATGGATGTCCCTAGGAGCCAGCTCCATGAAAGGCAGTACTCCTTCGGCATAGGGGCAGGAACCAAATTTGGACATCTGTAGACTTTGCCTACTAGGCAGATTCCTGGCAGAAGAGAGTGTTCCTTGTGTTGGGCAAGTCTAGGGGTATAAAGAAGCAGTTTTTTGAGGACTGGGAGAAAATGGCTTTTAGAGATTCATTAATATATAGTATATATATTAATATAATATATAATATAATAAATAGTATGGATTTCCATGGTCAAAGAATTCATCAAATGGTCAAACTGTTGGAGATGGAACTTTTTGTATTTTTCTAGCCATGTCTTCTGAAATAAAAACCAGAATGGAAGGAACCTTTAGCAACCTTGCCAAGAGCATCCATTATCTATCTACTTGAATATTTCTAGGGATAGGTTGCTTACTATTATGCAATTAAACCTGTTCCTTTTTGGACAGCTAATTATTAAAAAAAACTTTTTATATTGATTCAAGTTCTCCTTTGCTGTAACTCCCACACCCTTGGTCCTAGCTCTGTTCTCTGGAGCCACATGGATAATCGAATCTCTCCCACACACGAGAGCCACTCGTATATTTGACAACTTCTAACCCCACTTTTCTTTAGTCATTCCTATGTGTTGGACCAGGCTGAGGTTCTTTCAGCTTTCAGATGCTGGAATCCTCATATGAGATGATTTTCAGTCTCTTCAACATCCTGTTTTTCCTCCTCTGAATAAGTTCCTGTTTGTTAATAATGCTCTTACAGAATTGGGTACCATACTCAAGATGTGATTTGGCTAGCTCAGAGTAAAATGGGATTCTCTGAGATAGACTGCATTTTTCTATTACTCTAACCTCATAATATTGTTGTAAGGAAAGCACTTAGTAGACTGTAAAACTTATAGAAACATAAACTATTATTGTTACTACTACCACCCCCACTATTCCTCCTATTACCAATAATATAAAACTAGTTTTTTTTGATTATCATATCATACTATTGACCCCTATTAAGTTTATCATCAACATTCTCCCCCTGTGCCCTGGATCCTTTTCATATTATCTCTATCCTGCATCTGTGCATTTGTATTTGCCATTTTTAATAATGGATTTGTCTCTATTCAATTTCATTTTGTTAATACAGGACTGTTATTCCAAACTTCTAAGAATTTTCTTAATGCTAATTCTGCCAACCAACGTGTTAACTATTCTTCCTTGTAAGTCTGACAAACATTCCATCTGCATCTTCATCTGACTTACTGATAAAAATATTGCAAGGGGGAGAACCCTGACTTACCCCACTATGAATAAACAGTCAAATCAATAACCATTTATTAAGTGTCTCCTATGTTCCAGGGACTGTATTAAGCAATGAAAGCATATCTCCTGGATATATAAATTGATACTCTTTGAGTATGGTTTCTGACCCAAAACCACATCAATCTAACCAGGATATTCTTCAGCCTTACCTCTTGCCATCTTGTCTACATGAATGTCATCTAAGACATTCTCCCCCCGCCCCAAAGCCTTCACTGCCATACTGTTCTTCCTCCCTTTGTAATATGATTCAGGAGTAGTCCAACACACTAGAGTGGGAAGGATCTAGATTTAGAATCAAAAGACCTGGGTTCGAGTTTTGGCTCTGTCACTTACTACCTGTGTGACATTTAGAAAGTCCACACCTCAGAACTGAATCTGTGCCTTTGCCTTAGCTTGTACTGTAAAATAAGAAGGTTGGATTCAGTGACATTCTGGTCCCTTCCATCTCTGTTCTCCATACATAGCAGATGTGTGTGGGGTGCTGTGTGGTTCTGGGTGCTAGTCAAATGTGGCATTAAGGAGAAATTCTACTAGATTGATTCATAACATATTTATTTACATTGTATTTTAAGGTTTTGCAAGCTTTCTTTACAACTCTGTGAGGTGAGTAGTACTAGCATGACATTTTTCTCATCGAAAAATGAAGTTACTAAGGTTTAGGGAGGTTGCATTAATAGAATTTGCCTATGACCGTACAGTCAGTTAAGTGTCTGAGGTAGGATTAGAATTCAGGCTTCATTCATTCATTTATTATTAGTCTGCCAAGGTCTGGGGGTGTGGGAGGGAGCCTTCTCCTCTGAACTTGTCCCCTTTCTGTCCTGAAAGGTTCCTCTATACGTGGGCAACTCCATCCTCCCTGCTTTTGTGAAGCTGAGGAGGAGGCCAGAAAAAAGACAGTTTTACTCTGCATCAGGGAAACATTAAGCAGCTGGGATTGATTGACCCAGGAGAGAAACTGGGAGGTGAAACTGAGGTTAGTGTTTTCTTCCGGGAGGGGGAAAGGGGAACTGTACAGCTGGAGACTAACAGGAAACACATGTGGAGGGGGGGAGGCTTCTGAGGTAGGGGTGGGGGGTGGGAGGTGGGAGGCAGGGGGTGGAAGGAGGCACCACTTTCCCAGAAGAAGGATTCACAGCCAGGGCAGGACCTAGAGATCCCCGCGGAGAGAAGCCCTTATGATTCTGCCCTTTCTGGGAAGATCTTGGGCTCTGATGGGAGAAAACAAACCATCTGTCAATCACACCTAAGGGCCATTGGCCTCTCTGCCGACTATGACAGGGGGAAGTGATAGAAAGCAGCCAAGCACAATGGAATGAAGAGAGGATTTGAAATCAGAAGACCTGGCAGGGTCTGAGGGCTGGCTCTTCCACTTACAGCATGACCTTGGAGAGGTCTCTGAGCCTCAATTTCCTCATCTGTAAAATGGACACAGTAAAGCTTGTGCCATCTTCCTCAAGGGGTTTCTGTAAGAAAAGTGCTTTGTAGGGGCGGCCAGGTGGCTCAGCGAGTAAGAGCACTGGTTCCAGTGTTGGGACGACCTGGATGGAGATCGAGTCCTGGGCTCAGACACTCAGCACCACACCCAGAAATAACTGGCCGTGTAACCTTGAGCAAGTTACTTAACCCCAATTGCTTAAAAAAAAAAAGTGCTTTGTAACCTTTAAAATTACCCTTTTCATCTGCATTAGTATTGTTTATTTATTATGTAGTCACAGTATGCCCATCCCGGTGCTAAGGACTATGGGAAGATAAACAGAGGAAATATGACTCTTGAAAAGCATACAGTCTAGTTGGGAAGAAGGAGGAAACAACTAAAGAATACAGGAAGATGAGAATGGTGTAAGAGGGGTGAGGCATGTCCAAAGGTGGACTGAAGCGTGAGCCCTGGGTTCTCATCCTGACAGTGCCCTTTATTGACTGTGGCACTTGGAGCATGATAACCCTTGCTAACCTCTGTGGGCCTAAGCTTCCTCATCTGTAAAATGAAGGGGCTGGCTTGGATGGCGGTAAAGTTCCCTCCAGCTCCCATGGTCTGTCTACAGCAAATACATTGTCAGCTGCTCAATGGTGTGGTGTGTATGGGATTTCAAGATTAAAGAATAGAGATAAGCATTGACTGACAGGGTCAGGGAAGACTTCCTATAGAGGGAGAACTCAGCCTTATCCTGAAGTTGGCGCCTGTGAACTCGGCCTTTAAATATTTTGATAACTGTATTGCAATATAGGGCAACAAGGTGGCCCGGTGGGTAGGGTGCTAGACCTAGAGTCGGAAGACTTGAATTCAAATCTAGCCTCAGAGACTTACTAGTTGTGTGATCCTGGGCAAGTCGCTTCACCCTGTTTGACTCAGTTTCCTCATCTGTAAAATGAGCTGGAGAAGGAAATGGCAAAACCACTCCAGCATCTTTGCCAAGAGAACCCCTCATGGGATCACGAAGAGTTGGGTATGACTGAAATGACTGAACAACAAATTCCAGTATAATTGATTTCCATTGTAATCCTAACATGATTCTGAGAAAGGGTCCATGGGCTTCACCAAATGCTGTTGAAGGGGTCCATTTAACACAAAAAAAAATTAAAAATTTTTGCCTTAAAGGGTTAGTAGAATTCACAGAGGAGGAGAGGAGGACAGAGAGCATTTTTTTTGGGGGGGGGAGGAATGGTACAAGGAAAAGAAGAAATGAGTGTGGTGTGTGCATGCAGGATGCCAAAGAGACCCTATTGGCTAACACATTCTAGGGAAGGTCACAGGATCATAGGAAGTGAAGGATCTGAGAGGTCACCTAACCCAACACCCTCCTTTTGCAGTTGAGTAAAGTGAGAATCAGAGGTGTGAATGACTTGCCCATGGTCATATGGCTAGTAAGTAGCAGAACTGGTATTTAAACCCAGGTCTCCTGATTGCCAAACTATCCCTCCTTACCCATATACTACCCTGCATCCCTCTCCGAGACAGTTTATCTGTATTTTGTTTCTTCATTGTATGTGTCTCCTGATGGTCAGCTGCAAAAAACTGTCTCTGGCTTCTGCATAACCCAAATCTGTGTTGGTAAAAGAAACTCTGCTGGGCTCTTATGAAACTCCTGTCTGTAGGTCTGATATCGAGAGGAAGTCAGGCATACTCTGTGGTACCTGAAACCTCCCCAACCCATTTCATCCAGCAGCCATGATCTAGATGGAACAGGTGTCACGTCTCAGGCCCACCTCTTGAAAGTACTGTGGTCAGAAGTAGCAGCAGCCAGGGACAGGTGCATTCACACCTCTCCATCGCCTGGGAGAGAGCAAGATTTCAGCTCTGGCTCCAGGAATCAACATTTTGAAATTCCTTTTCACTGGGGAGAAAAATTACAAAACAAGCCAGAGAAATGTGGCAGGGGGATATTGTAACATGTCTCACATACTGGGCAGAACAATTCATGTTGGCTGCTGTAGAAAGTGAGTTCTTTGAGGGCAGACACTGTTGCACTTTGTCTTTATAAGATTAGTGCCCAGCCCTGTGCTAGGAATGCTTAATAAATGTTTGCTGAATTGAATGGAATGATGTAGGCAATAGGGAATTATTGTGTATTTGTAACTTTTGTAAGGAGAGTGTTGGAGAGGAAGAGGAATAAGTATTTATGCCTACTATGGCCAGGCACTGTGTTTTTACAAATGTTACCTTATTTGATTCTCACAACAACCCTGGGAGGTAGGTGCTATCACTATTCCCATTTTGCAGATGAGGAAACTGAGGCATGCAGAGGCTGTGTCCAGGGTCACCCAGCTAGTGTCTGAGGCAGATTTGAACTCGGGTCTTCCTGACTCCAAGCCCAACACTAGGAATACAGTGGGGACTAAGGGACTCTAGACAGCACCAAGGATGCCAGAGGAGAGTGGCCTTAGAATCAATGTACATGCAGAATCATTCATTCAGTAAGAATTTATTGAGCACTATTATTATGTAAGCTGTAACAAATAATGAATATGAAACTTTTGGAGAATCATAGGAAAACTTATATGAACTGATGCAGAATGAAGTGAGCAGAATTTGAAAAACAATATTCAAAATGGCTATTACAATGAAAACAGAGAGAATAAAAAAGTGGAAGTGGGAACTGTGATTATAAGGACTAGGAAGCTTGACCCTGGAGAATTATAGAAGAAATGCCCCTCTTTCCCTTCTTTGTAGAGGTGGGAGAATATGGGTATGGAATTATTGACTGTTAACAGATTTAGTTGGTGTGTTGGGTGGTTTTGTTAACTGATTCTTTCCCTCTTTTTATTTAACATTCTTTGTTACAAGGCATAGTTTACTGGATAGGAGAAGTGGGAGGGATGTACTCAGAAGCAAAAGTTACATAAAAACAAAAGAAATGAGTCAAAATTAAACAATCAACCAAATTATTTATTATATACCTACTATGCAGCAGACACTGTTCTAGGCTCTGGAAATTCATAGACAAAAACAAAATGGTCCTTGCCTTCCATAAACTCTCGTTACGATTCTCCCCAGTAACCTCACCAGTCAGGACAAAATGAAGTGCAAAGTCCCCTTCTACTCCCCTAAAGTCATTTAGTTTGACCTCATAGCCCATGGAGGGATCTCTTCTACACCATGCCTGACAGGTGGTCATTCAGCATCTCCTTGAATACCACCAGTAGCAGGGAACTTACCACTTTGCAAGTTAATTCCCATGTTGGGAAGCTCTCCCCTTTACAATTCTTGTCCATGTTTTTCCATAAATACTCCACAGAGGTTCCATCTCTTGTACTGGAGGCCTTCTAGTGGTCATTTTAATATTTCAAGAACATCTCAGTGGAACATTGAGTTGGACAAGATGATGGGATAACTCCTGCTACCTACCCTGTCTACTTCTTTTTTTTTCCAGGGACAGGGCTCTGTGTTTATGTCTTTTAGGCCCCTTACTGTGGGTAATCTACTTAAATGCACTAACCTCTCCATTGCCCTACAGTTCATCTGCAATTTTTATTCTTTTAGTATCACTGTGTTCCATGACTTTCAATTACAAAGCATCACCAGAGGAATTTTGGTCTTAAAAAGATGTTTTTGTGGCAGGGAACAGTTTGCTAAGCTGCAATTATCTTCCTGGTGGTCTGTTTGTTTATTCTGATCTGAGCACTGCAAGCCAGGATGATCAAGTGTTCTAGGAAATGATATTTCTTGCCCTTGGGTGCACAATCAAATCAAATCCAACAACCAGTCAACCAATTCCTTCAATCATTTTTCTAAGGAGAACCTGTGAGCTGCCTCCCTTTTAACTGTAACTTATTGGTGTCTCCTGGTTTCATTTATAGTGAGAATGTCAATACAGACAATAATGTGCTAATCAATAATGCTCTCACTTTGCACTGAAATGGGCTCCACATTGCCTGGGAAAGGAGGGGGAACTGTGTGGTATGGTAGAAAGAACATTGGATTTAGAACCAGGAGATCTGGGTTCAAATTCCAAATTTGTCATTTATTTGTTGTACTACCTTGGGTAAATCTAGAGGACAGATTCAGACGTAGACGGCTTTAAATCTTGTCTCTGCCATTTGCTGTTTGTGTGACCCTGGGCAAGTAACTTCACATGTATGGACCTCAGGGAGGGAATTGGACCTTGAAGGTCCTTTCTGTCTTTAAATCTGTGGTCTCTCTGAACTAGAATTCCTTAATCAGTAAAATGATTGGTCAAAATGGTGATACTTTACTGTTTAAGATTTTATATCCCAAAAAATACCAAAGTGCCTTCTGTCCCCACTACTCAATTGAAATTGACTCTTACCTTTGTAATATCTTTATCTAAGCCTTCTTTCCCACTGCCAAGTCCACCAACCTAGTTTAGGGCCTAATCATCTTTCTTGGACTATTAAAAATATATTTTATTGATATCTTTTGCTTGCTTTCCTATTGTCTAGATTTCCTCCTGAACCCTTCTTTTCCTCTCCATCAGAGAGCCATCCCTAATGACAAAGCATTTTTATGAGAGAAAAAAAGAAGGAAAAAAAGAGAAAAAAAATCAGCAAAACTGATTATTGAAAAAAATTATATATAGCATTCCTCATCCATGAATTACCCCCCCCGCCCCAATTTGTGTATAGAAAAGTGTGTGTGTGTGTGGGGGGGGGAGATATCTTCCCAGAGTTCTTTGGGGCCAATTTTTTTTTTTTATAATTTCACAGTACACACTTGTGATAATTTGTTGAATGTTCTTTCCACAGATGTAGTCATTTTGTATATATTTTTTCGTCTCTGCTTACTTGTACCCTTTGCATCAATTCATGTTAAGTTTCTCCATGTTTCTCTGTATTTATGTTTGCTGATTCTTATAACATAAGAATTATGTTGTAATTACAGTATGATATTCCATTGCATTCATGTACCATAATTTGTTTAACCATTTCCCAATCATGGGGAATCTACTTCGTTTCCAGTTCTTTGATACCATAAAATGTAGTGCTATAAATATTTTTGTGTGTGTAGAGCTTTTCTTTTTGGCAATGATCTCTTTGGGGAATCTCTGGGTCAAAAAGCATAGAAATTTTAGCCACTTTATTTGAATAATTTAATTCACTTTCCAGAATGGTTGTACTAATTCAGGCCTTCACCCAAAATGCAGGGGTATGCTTCCCTCTCCACAATACTTCCCAACATTGACCAGTCTCATCTTTGTCTTTTTGACAGGTGTAAGGTAAAACCCTGGGGCTGCTTTGATTTTCATTTTTCCTATTATTAGTGATTTGGAGTATTCTTTCCTGTGGTCATTAGTAGTTTTCACTTTTTTTTTAGGGGGGAAGGCAAGGCAATTGGGGTTAAGTGACTTGCCCAAGATCACACAGCTAGTAAGTGCGTCAAGTGTCTGAGGTCGAATTTGAACTCAGGTCCCCCTGACTCCAGGGATGGTGCTCTATTCACTGAGCCACCTAGCTGCCCCATTTTTACTTCTTCTTTAGAAAACTGTTCATATCTTTTAACCACCCATCTCTTGGGAAATTTGTCTAGATTATTCAAAAAGTTCAGACTCTCTATCTCCAGTCTTTTCCTCCACTTCAATCAAACCATCCTTCCCACTCCTGACAAGTAATACACTTAATTATCTTTGATTTGATTGTAAGATCACAAATTTATAGCTGGAAAGAAATCAGAGGCTATCTAGTCCAACAACCCCATTTGACAGATGAGGCAATTGAGACTTGTCTATGGTCACCCAGCTTATACCAGAGGCAGGATTTGAATCCTTGTCTTTCTGTCTCCAAGTCTAGCACTTTAGGAACTACACTACGTAGCCTCTTGGCAGTATGGATAATTCTTCTGATGTGACCCCTCTACACCATAGCAAATTATCTTCATGAATTGCTATGTATGAAAAATTCATCAAGTGGCACACAGCTCTCTAATGAGGAGAGGCTCAACATTTAGCTAGATTGGTCTATATGACACACATAGAGTGTAGAGTGATCTACGTTGCCCTTCTAATCTGTCTAAAGCACCAATGTTTATTATGTCATCTCTGCTCAAGGACTGCTGTAGATTATGAGCTTTTAGAATCCTGTATTCATGGAGGACACACGAGGAAGTGGGTCACCAATTAAGACATATCCAAGATTTTCCTGGCAGTTTGGGAACCTCAGTGCCTCAAGCTGGGATAAGCTTTCCAGTTAGTACAGGTTTTGTTTGCTCCTCTATGAGCGTGTGTGTGTGAGTGTGTGTATGTGTGAGTGTGTGTGTGTGTGTGTGTGTGTGTATGGGAATGGAAAGGGAAGGATGATAAACCACGTGAACCACGCCCAAGAGCAGCTTGGGACTTCAGCAAGAGGAGCCTGAAACCAGATGAGGGTCATAGGATATCATAAACTGAATGGGACTCCAGTCCAATCACTTCATTTAACAGATGAGGAGACTAGGTCCAGTTAGGCAAAAATGACTTGCAGAATGTCATACGGTGAGTGGAAGGGCTTTTCCTAAGAGGAGAGGGACTATATAGATTTTAGAAGCCATGGTCTCATCATTGATTTTCTTCTTCCTTTTCTTTCCAATCCATTAAAGAATAGGGAATGGGGATAGACTGGATTGTGGATGGACTTGAGGATAAGGAAGGAAGGACGTTGAGAGGAATGACTATTTCTCCCTCATATTAATAATCAATTATTGAATTAGGACCAGCGTTTTTTTCTTCAGAAGCCTGGAGGTTGTTCAATATCTGAAGGACATTTCTGATAATGAGATTGAATTAACTTTTTCTCAATCTTGGTCAGACCCACCCAATCTTACAAGGAATTTCATCTAAGGTGGGGAAGCCCATTGTGCTTCATACGGGGATGGGTGGGGATTGCCCAAGGCTGGGCAGCTTAGAAGTATATGATATTATCAAAATTATATCCTCCAGTCCCTTATTAGAATAGAAACACCTTTCATTGTAATATTCATTCTCTCATTAATTGTTAACCAATCGGAGTTGGGGCAGGAACACCCATTCTTCTAAAGGCATAAAACATGAGCCCACCACCATGATGGGTCTTTAGCATTCGAGAATGTCACCGACCCTTTTATTAATAAGATGTTAGCATTATTAATAAAATAATTAATTACCCAGAAATTATGTCTCAAACTTTTTAAATGTCACAAAATCCCAATCATGAGCAACTTAAAAGAAAAAAACAGGCATCTGAATCTCATGTGGAAAGTGCTTAGATCACCGTTTCTACTAAACTATTCAAATTCTACACTATTTTTGGTTCCCAGTTTCAGCAAGTATCTAACCTCCTTCCTGGACTGGGGGTGTAACAATCTACCTTTACCTTAAACCTCCCTTAAACACACACACACACACAGACACACACCCCCCCTCTCACTGGAGATAGCCTAGGGTCAGATGGCAGGAGGAGACAAGATTCAAGTCCCTATTATCTCCTATTATCTTTTTTTTTTTCAGAGCACCCCATCCTCTTACCTAGCCTGTCCAAGCACAGTCATTAGTGGGACTTATACCTAAAACAGTCTATATGATCTGTACCTCTGTTGCTGTCATATTCTACTCTAAGAAGAATTGGTGACACAATGTAGTCTGGTGGATCAAAGTGTAAGCTTAGGTTTTAGAAGCACATGAGCTCAGGCCTTGCTTTGGTTACATCCTGCTCGTGTGAGACTGGGCAAATCATACGACCTCTCAGTGCCCCACAAGATGCAGAGTAAGTGCCAGTCTACACCGGGGGAAGACATTCCCCCAACAAGACTTCTGTGCATCAATAAAATCATTGGTCCAATAAAACAAAGTAGCCACCTGGACGCTTGAATTCATACAGTAACTCAATAGCTCACATTAAGAAGCTCATATTTAGAGTTCACAATTATGCATTTAGAGTCCCTAGTCCTATATTTAGAGTTTATAAAGAGAGGTTCTTGTAAGTTCTTGTAAGAGAGGCAGTATAAGTATTGTCGTCATTTTACACACGAACGACCAGAATTTCAAAGATACTAAATAAAATGCTTGTGGTTGCAGGACTGCTGATTTAACAGATGCTCTTCTATTGTTCTTCACATAGTGCCTTGCCAAGTTCACATGGGATGCCCCTTACATTCATGCAGCATCTTAAATTCCAGTCCCCAAATTCAGGTATTATTTTGAATGTGTACAGCTTCTTTTGTGTGTGTGTGTGCGTGTGTGTGTTTGGAGGGGGGAAGGCAAAGCAATTGGAGTTGTGACTTGCCTAAGGTCACACAGCTAGTAAGTGTTACATGTCTGTGGTCAGATTTGAACTCAGGTCCTCCTGACTCTAGGGCCAGTGCTCTATTTACTGTGCCACCTAGCTGCCCCCATATAGCTTTTTTTATATAGCACCCTTCTACTCTAATTCATGCAATAGCTTAAACATCATCTCTTGGGATTTTGTAGGAGTTCGACTTTTGTTATCTACTTCCATGTTCATTGTGCCCTGACAAGTCAGTGGCATGGGGAATCTCTGGGAAATCACTGATCACCAGGGAAAGCAAAGAGGTTGCCCTAGGTTCCCTAATAAGTCAAGAAGCTAGCCCTTACTCTTTTCCTCACTCTGTCCCCTCTTACCTGCTTGTGAGGATACACATTGATGTGGCACTTGATACATTCTTGTCCCATGTTGGCCCAAGAGTTCCCACTCATCCATTTTCTCTTGCACTTGGGGCACTTGTATTCTCCAAAACAACGCTTCTTGCCCTGGTACGGGGTCAGACCCTCACCTTTGGGGCGAGCCTAGAGGAATAGGAAAGAAACAAGAGGAAGAATGGAATCCATCTGGCCACAATGAAATTACTGTTTCCACCATCGTCACTAGCACCTCCCCTTCCAGTTATCAGCTTCCCTTTCTCCTTCTTTCGCTCAGTATTCCTGAAAGAGAGGATTAGATTTTCCTCTCAATGGAGCTCTTCAAACAAGGGCCAAAGACCATCTGTTGGGGATATTGTACAAGGAATTCACATTCAAGTCCAAATTCAACTAATAGACTTCCTAAATTCCTATCTTTCAGACTCGATGTTTTTTTATTTCTGCACTCATTTCTAATTGTAATTGTGACAGAGGGCTTTCTGGGGACAGTAACTGGCCACATATTGGATCTTTGGGAAGACTAAGAGCCAGTGGAGTACGATATGCAATCTGGACCCATACACATGGTGATTTCCAACATTTGTTTTGTCATGCTTCTTACTTTGTTGGTCAGTCAATGAGCCAGACAATCATGCTAAGGTAACTGAGGTTAAGAAAAACAACAAAACAACAAATGAATTGCATAATTACAGGACAGTGAGGCCTCACTTAAATGCATGTGCAAAGGGCCAGAGAGCTTAGATTGACCTCAAGCTCTTCAGTGTGATGTGGCAGCCCCAAAAGATAATTTTATCTTATGCCAAAGTAACAGAAGTATAGTGAATAGGCAATGATGTGGAAACCATGCCAGGCGCTCAGTCCTGGTTAGATCCCATCTGGGGGCTAGTTCTGGGAACCACCATATTTTAACTGGGATACTGACTAGCTGGAAAGTATCCAGGATGGTGGAGCAACATGGAAAGAACATCACAGGGAAGAACTGAATGAAGAGAGATACTTAGCCTAGACTTAGGGGGAGAGAATAGATGTCTTCAAAAATCTGAAAGGTTGCTGAATCGAGGAGGCCTTATAATTCTGGGAGGAATCACTAGACTGACTAATGAGTGGGTAGAAGGTAAAGAGAAGCAGACTTCAAATAAGGACAAACTTACTGACAATTTAAGCTACCCAAGAAAAGAATGGGCTCCCTCATAAAGTAATGAGTTCCCCATCACTGTGGGTGCTCACACAAAGAATGGATGGCCATCAGTCAAGGACATTGTAGAGGGATTACTACAATTGGGGGGAGATGGATTAGACTTCTGAGATCTTGCAGTTTGGAGGGTCTGTGGCAGTGTTGTTCGGTGGGGAAAAACCAAACAACAAAATGCTGAAAAGGCAATCACAGCATCTCAGCTGTGCCCCTTCCTGCAGGCATGACTTTAGGCAAGTCACTAAACTCCTCTGGAGTGGAAAGGGATGCTTCTGAGGCTGAAGATTCAAATGCTCTGAAGAAGCACTCGGATGGCAAAGGTCTCACCTGTTTTCATCATTACCTACACAGCTTAGTTTTGAGTAGAACTACCTGAGATTTTGATCTAACAGCAGGAATACAAAACACAGTCTTACTGTTTGTTTTTCTGATTTTTCATCCTCCAGTTGCACATGACTCCATATTACACGTAAAGCTACCACACATGTATGTGGACACTAAATATATACACACATATACACATACTTACATAATGCATACATTACAGATGTAAACACATTGCAATACACATACATATATACATTGGTATAACATATATATATAACAATATACATACACACATGTGTATAACACATACACACATATGCACTTATATAATACATACTCTACAGTTAAACATATTATCACACTATACATACATATACACATTTGTATAATGCAATATACATACACACATTTAAACACACATATACACATAGACATATATATATACACGTATACAACACATATATACATATACTTACATTCACACACACATACACAAGTTTTTCAGGTTTATCCTGGTAATGTTCCTTCCTTCTCTCTCCACATCCAATAGCTGGTCCCTCTCTGCCCCTCACCCTGGTGCACTGGGTAATATTACTCATGTCAGATCTCTAGGAGCAAGACTCCCCCTTCACAAAATTGTGAAATAAACCAAGTTTCCCAGAGGTATCTTGACACTGATGTTGTGAAAGGACTGGAGCCTGGGAGTCAGGAAATCCTGGTCTCAGCTCTGTCTCTTCCAGTAACTGACCCATGCAATGCTGGGCAATTCCTTTCATCTCTCCAGGCCTGAATATCCTCAGCTATAAACTAAGGGAGCCTCTGGATCCTCCCTGTTGAGCCCCAGCCAGGTGGGTCTCTTCACTGTCCCAATCACGCACACCAGGGTCATTCCTGCTTTGCTCATGCTCTTCCCCCACCAAATGAAAGGGTGAGACTAGATGATCTCCAAGCTCTCCCAGCTCCAACATTGTTTTCAACATTCTTCCACCTCCCCTTCCCAGAAGGTTTTCTTCCTTTCAGGAGCTCTTTTCATAGCACAGCACTATCTCTCTTTCAACCCTCCCTTCTCCTCCACACTTGCAGGATTTCAGAAAGGCCATGGCTGTCCAAAAAGAAAAAATCATGGACAACTAATTCATACCAAGACCAGGATGGTGGAAAGACCTTAAGATAAAGGATCATCTGGAGGAAGGGGTGATGTTTGCCTTGGAGAAGAGAAGGCTTGAAGGAGACATGATAGCTGTATCCAAGTCTTTGAAAGGTTGCCATATGAAAGAGGGTTAGGTTTATTCTACTTGGTCCCAGAGAAAAGAATTTGGAACACTGGGCTGAAGTTTCAGAGACACAGATTTAGGCTCAGCTGAAGGAAAAACTTCCTGTTCAGAAGTGAAATGGGCTCTTGGGGAGGTAAAGGACTTAAAGTCATTGGGTGATAGGTTGGATGGCCACTGGTAGAGGGGATTCTTATCCCAATGTAAGACCAGGAACTTCCCAGGGCCTTCTCCCTCTGAAAGTCTGTGATTTTAATTCATTCTTTGTCTTGGGTATCATCTACGGTTTTAAAGAAGAGTTTGGAGAAAGCAACGATTGACCCAAACAAATCACTCTCTAGTGCTGGTATTTCAGGCAGTGCATGATATTCACACAGGCGTGAGATTATAAGACAGAAAGGCCTTTGCCAGAGTTCTTCACATCCATCACATGAGCTTCTGCTCTCTCACTGGCCATGCAAGGTCAGCCACATCCCCATTCACTGTTTGGGCTAAGACAGTCTGCAGAAAAGGCTGAAAGGCTTAGCAGGGGCAAAGGAGCAGGCATCTGCTTTTGAACTCCATCAACTGCACCAAAAGGCAAAGGTCCTCTCCTTCTAGGACTTACCAAAATTTGAGAGTTTGGAGTGTGAAGGAAGGGTGGATATGAATTCTGGGTACTTATTTATCAATTATTCTACTGTCTGGAGAAAGGAAAGAAAGGAGAAAGGGGGAAAGTGAGAAGAGAGAAAAGAGGGGAGACAGAGGACAGACAGAAAGGAGGAGAGAAAGAGCCAAAGAAAAGAAACATATAAAGCAGTAGAAAGAAAACAAAAAGGAGACAGATAAAGTAGAGGTCAAGGAGAGACAGACATAGAGTGTTTTTAAAGATTTGAGTGTTAGATATTAGAAAACCATCCTTTTCCTGAGTTGATTCATTAAGAAAACCTTGAGCTGGGCAAACTGAGGACACCTGGTTCCTCCCAGGAGAAGTGTCTGCCATCAGGAGCCAGTCACCTGGCCAGCTGTGAAGTCTAGTAAGGAAGGCCAGAAGTTACTATTATCTAGCATGATTTTCTTGGACACAGCCTGAATGGGGAGATCCCTGAAAAGGAATGGAGTGTCTCTGTAAAATCTTCTAGATCTGACTATAAAGGATATGCCACATTAGGTGGACCCCAGCGGTTTAAGATTAAATCCAGGCACTATGAGATCTTAGGCCAGGAGGAAGCCCCATGAAATTAGCTAGATGATTGGGGGAGGGGAGGAAGGGAGAGAAAATTTGAAACTCAAGGAATTGTGGAACTGAATCTTGTAAACTAAAAGTAAACAAATTAATAAAGACCAAAAAATTAAAAAAAAAAGAAATTAGCTAGAGGAGGTTATATTTATGAAGCTTGGGAGCTGTTTCATTATTCACTCTGTCCTTCCTATACACCATGAGAACAAATGGCCACTAAGCCTCTAAGTAAAGCCAGATCTATCCCCACACAGTGTGTGCTGAGGGGAAAAGGCTGCTAGGTCAAAGTCAAGTGTAGTAGGGCAGAAGGCAAGTCTCTGCTTTGGCTTCTCTCATCTGTAGCAAATGGCAAGGGTCCTGTCCTCCCAGGGGCTACTGCGGCGAAATTAAGTTTCAGGACTTGGGGGGTAGAGAAGGGGAATGTGAACATGGACGCTGAGCATTTAATTCTCATGGACTAAATACTCTGGAGAACAGAAACAGAGAAAAAGAAATTATCTGCACTGAACAATTTTGCTAGCAGTCACCCTATCTGCATAAAATTGGTTGTTATGATTTTCCTGTATAAGTAAACCTTTCCAAGAGTGGGAGAACAGAGAATAAGTATGGTAGAAGGGGAGAGGGAGCTGAAAAGAGAAAGTAGATGCTGGATCGTGAAGCATCAGAAAGTAGAAGAAGGTTTGGGGGCACAGGACCAGGAACCTAGGTACCGCAGGGTGTTGGGTTTGAGACCAGAGAGGACTTTGAGACGGATGAGTGGGAGACATTCAGGACACATCCAGCTCTTGAGATGAATCGAGTCAATATCTGTGTCTCCTATAAAAGCTAGTAGTCCCAAGGAATGCTGAAGTTTTCAGTTGGGCTGAGATCCAGAGACCTGTCTCTTCTACTAACTTGCTTTGTGACTTTGACAAGTCATTACCACACTCTGGGCCTTTGTTTCCTTTCCTACAATATTTGAAGGTCCTATTTAATTCTAAGAACTGTTGGCTCTCTGGGTAAGGGGAAGGTTCCTCAGCACAGACTTCACAGCCCCATGCTGACTTCAAAGAAGACCCATACTATATATTCCCTTTCTTACTGGCTTCAGCTTTCATTGCCCTCTTTTGGCAACATTAGCCTTGGCATCCCTTCCTCGTTCAAGTACCTTTAATGGCTCCCCATTTCCTAGAGGTTCAAATCACAGACGTCTCAACCGGGTGTTGAGGCCTTTGCCCCAACACACATTTATGGCGTCATTTCTCACTAGTGCCATACATGAACTCCTTGCTTCTCATTGCATTTCTTATTTATTCCTCCACCTAGAAGGACATTTCTCCTCCTCTCTGTGTATCCCAAACCTATTTAACTTTCAAGGCTGTATTTCAGCTCTACTTTCTCCATTGTGTTCCCTGACCAATCCAGCCCATGATCTCTCAAAGCATTCACTGTCTGTACCTACCCTCAAGTTTGGGCAGCTAGATGGCACAGTGGATAGAGTGCAGAACCCAGAGTCAGAAAGACTTGAGTTCTAAATCTGACCTCAGACACTTATTAGCTGTGTGACCCTGGGTAAGTCACTCAACCCTGTTTACCTCAGTTTCCTCATCTGTAAAATGAACTGGAGGGGGAAATGGCAAACTACTCCAGGATCTTTGCCAAGAAAACCCCAAATGGGGTCATGAAGAGCTGAACATGACTGAAACGAATGAAAAACATCAATGCTCCCAAGTTAAATATTTAAATTGTATTCTGCCCTGTAGTGTTCTGAAATTCTTTCATGAGTGCATTGCCTGTTCACTTAGACTCTAAGGGATTATGTATTTTATTTCTCTTGTCTCATAGGTCAAAGGAAAGACATAAGACTTGAAGATTAGTAGGGATTTCAGGGATCTTCTGGTTTAACTTCCCTCCATTTCAGAGAAGTTAAATGATTTGCCCAACATCACAGTTACAAAAGAGCAGAAGTGGGACTTGAATCCAGGAATGTTTACTTCAAATTCTGTACTATTTCTACTATACTGGGCAGTTCCAAACATACACCATGTGTCAATATCTATTGTTTGATTACTATTGACTTGACAACAAATGACTGATTATAGACATATATCATTGAAAAATCAGCTTTTCGTGTACAGACATATAACTTAGAAGGAAAAGCAAAAGCTCATGAGGAAAAAAAAAGTAAAAATGAGAAAACAATGTGTACGGTCACTTTTGTCCCTTACTTATTCTTAGTTGCAAGAATATAGCTGTTATAAAGACGTTGACTCTATCACTATTACTTAGAAATGTTTAACCGGTGCAAAGCAGTTCCCATAACAAGGTAGACAAAAGAACGCAGAAATTGCTTTGGCTGATAAACATTTAATATCCTTGACATTGGTGAGTTACAACAGTCCATCTAAGTACAAGTTCACTCAAGAAATATTATAAAGAGGGAGAATGGAAAACTATAAGAAGTGTTGTCCTCCCAAACAAGGAGAAGCAATGGATGAGGCAAAGAGTGAGCAGAGGCTCTTGGTATGAAATCCAATACAGCTTGATCCTTCCAAGAGAGCATTTGTAGATGAGTTAGGAAGAGAACAATGAATAAATACAAAATGGAAGAGATTTGTTGACATTTTCAAAGTGATCTATTCTAATTTGCCATGTCAATAAAGCATGTACTATATGAGGAAGTGGCAACGGTGATTAAGAAGATGAAGTCAGGAAGACTGGATGAACCTGACCAAATATGTATGTAAGAAATCCCTGCCAGAGATGATATAATTTTAAAGACCCAGAGACCAGTTTTTAATATATCTTAAGCAGAGAAGAGTTCAGGAGAATGGAAAAGATCATGGATGTATTATTAACCTCTCTCAAAAAAAATATTAAGAAGATGTAGGCAACTACCAATCTGTACATCTAATTTATCATCACTATAATAAATTAAGGAACACATGGAAGGAATCTTCAGTGAAAACATGGGAATGAAACAAGCAGGCTTTTGCAGCTGATACTGTCAAAGAGATAACATCTTTACAGTTACCCAAGTGATGGAGAAGCCTAGGAAATAGAAAAGTCCACTGTGTTTATTGTTCATTGATTCTTTTTTTTTTTTTAAAGCATTTGACCCTGTGGGTCAATACAGCCTCTTTTCTTCAAAGTGTCTCCTGTGTATACATTAATATTAGGAGAAACTCTATATGACAGATGTGATTACAGAGATAGCTTTTTTTTTTCCAGCAATGTAATGACATCAATCAATCAACCAAACATTTATCAAGTCCCTACTATGTGTCAGGCACTGTGCTAGAATTACAAAGATAAAAATGAAGCAGTCCTTGTTCTCAAGGAGGTTACATTATATCACAGGAAACTAAGTATGTGGAAAATAAATAAAAAGTAAATAATCATTAGAGCACACCCCCCCCCAAGTAGAAGGAGCTGCCTCAGCAGGTAGTGAGTTCTCTCTCATTGGAGGATTGGAGGTCTCCAAGCAGCAGCTGGTGGACAGCTGGATACATTACGGTAGAGATTCTTTTCAGGTATTGTTTGGGGTCCTTACAAGTCTTAATTCTGATAAGTGGTGATTTTGAGGTGGGTGAAGGAATAGGGAGGGAAGTACCAACAGCAGCTGCAGGGATCAAGAAAGGTTTATATAGGAATTTGTGCTTGAGCTGAACTTTGAAGGACGGAAGGAATTCAAGGAAGACGTGGACAGGGTGCACATTCCAGGCACGAGGGACAGCTTGTGCAAAGGTAGAGTAATAAGAGAAAGAATAAAAATAAATAAATTAATAATTGAAAAGTCTTTTTTTTTAAGAATATCACATGTGGAGGGTGGTTAGCAAATAAACTTGAAAAGAAAGATGGGAGCCAGATTGTGAAGGGCTTTAAATGACCAACAGAGGAGGTTTGTATTTCATCTTATAGGCAATAGACATTCCCATTAGATGAAATATAAAATAGGTTGAATTAAGAAAGTATATTTAAGCACAAAACAGGTGGATTTAAAGTATTCACTGATGTCATGGTGGATATTTTGCACAACATCTAACAAAGCAAGGATTCCCTATCAGTGATAAGGTTCTTCAAAAACGATTCACAGATGGCAATGTACTCATATCTAATCTGGAAAGACTATAAAATCTCACCAGTGAAATTTACCCACAGCAATGCAGAAAGATGGCTCTAAAGAGCCATATTGTGGATAGAAAGAAAAAAGTGAATGCAAAATTTATGCAGCCCAGAAAAAGGACAGAAACTGAACAGCCCACTGAATTAGTCCATCAATATTGATATCTTGGTTAGGTGTTATAGATGGACAATGAACTGGTTCCAGAACTGAGTAATGGAAAGATGAGTTCTAGATGGGTCAAAAATGGTAAACTATACTGTTGTTGTCATTGTCATTGAAATGATCCCAGACCATCAAAGCCCATATTTCTGTTACCAATATTTTCCAAGTGGCGCTGACTAGCTGCAAACCTGGAATTAAGATCAATGAAAAAATGGAAATTATAAGTAATTCAGTTCTGTTGGTTATCTCCAATTTACTCTATTTTTATTTTGTTTGTACAGTTGTTTTCATGTTGTTATCCCCATTAACCTGTGAGGTCTTTGAGAGCAGGGACTGTCTTTCACCTTTCTTTGTATCCCTAAGCACTCAGAACAGTGCCTGGTACATAAGGGAAATTTAATAAATACATATTGGCTGACTCAGAGAACAACAGAAAGAGGCAGGGGGTAATGCAAGTGGTCTGAAGAATTATTATAAAAAATTAATTGTGTGCAAAAGTCACATGAAAGTCATTGTCAAAGATATTCATGAATGGCAAATGAAATGGGTTGGTCATGCAGAGAGAATGGCAGACAATGAATGGACAGACTGAATGGTACCCTGGTACCCAGAGATATCAAAAGAACAAGAAGAGGGCTAATGGCTGGTTGGGTAGAACCCATGTGGAAGGGCTTTGGAAAGGCATGGAGAGGATGAAAATGTTACAGTTGGAATTCCTTTCATGCATGGGTTGGACCAGATGGCAGGTGAGGTCTCTTTCAAATTACAAATTGAATGATTCTGTTCAGGGGGATTATAATTGGTAGGAGTAGCTGTATTGATCAGTAATTTATATGTATTATTTATTTATATATATTTATATGTATCAAAGTAAGATCACTAGGAGTTCCCTGCATGATCTCAGGCCAGTCACTTAGATTCTATGAATGTGTTTCTCTATCTGTAAAGTAAGCGAGGAGGTTGTAGGAAATGATCTCTAGATCTGATTCTGGTTCTAAGATTCTAGGGTTTCATGATGTACATGGGGCCTATAGTTCGAGGGGTAACTATTTTCACCCCCTACTGAATCCTAGCATAGCCAAAGGCAATATTGCATGGCAGAAGAGCACAGGGTTGGGGTTTAAGTATCTGGGTTTGATTCCTAGCTCTGCTGTTGATTACATGTATCTTGGTTACATGTCTTATTGATTACAAGTATCTTGGTTACAAGTCTTATTGATTACATGTATCTTGGTTAAGGGCAGCTAGGTGGAGCAGTGGATGGAGTTCCAGGTCTGAAGTCAGGAAGCCTCATCTTCCTGAGTTCAAATGCAGCCTCAGACACTTACTAGCTGTGTGACCCTGGGCAAGTCTTTGTTTGCCTCAGTTCTATATCTATAAAATGAACTGGAGAAAGAAATGGCAAATCACTCCAGTACTTTCCAGTAAAACTCCAAAAGAGGTCATGTAGAGTCAGACATGATTGAACAACAAAAAAAATCTTGGTTAAGTCTCAACCTCTTTGGTCCTCTGCTTTTTCATCTGTAAAATGAGGGGTTTGAATTAGGTTGACTTCTAAATTCTTTCCCATCTCTAAATCCTGTAAACCTGAAGGGGATGATTTTTTTTTTTGCTTTTTTCTTTCTTTTTTGCTTTTTTAGGGGGGAAGGCAGGGCAATTGGGGTTAAGTTACTTGCCCAAGGTTATATGTCTAGTAAGTATTAAGTGTCTGAGGCTGGATTTGAGCTCAGGTCCTCCTGACTCCAGGGCCAGTGCTCTATTCACTGTGCCACCTTGCCACCCCTGGGAGATAATGTTGTTTTTAACAAATTGAATTTGCTGAAGTGATGGAATGATAGCCATCCAGCTAGGGTATGGGCATAGGATGGAACACTGGGCCTGGAGACAGGGAGACTTGGGCTCAAAGATCTAGCATCAGACACTTGTGAGACCCTGGGCAAGTCATTCATTTCCTGTCTGCCTTGATTTTCTCATCTGTAAAATGGGGACAATAATTCTTTCAAGTATTGTTGTGAGGATAAAATGACATAATATTTGTATGTGTCCAAAGGCAGAACTTAAATTTTGGTCTTTCTCACTCCAAGGACAGCAGTTCTAATCTATATACCAGTGCTGTCCAGCTCAAATAGAAATGGGGTCACTAAGCCATACATAAAGGTCCCTGCAGGCCACCTATCGACCTAGAAAACTACACGTATTTTTAAAATTGATACATCAACATATTAAAATCAGGTAAGAACTAACTACATTTTAATCTGCTTTGGGCCATGTTTGGGAATATTAAGGGCCATGTATTTGACAAATCTATACTATACCACGTTTGCCTCTCTAAGCATTGGGGGTAAAATAATAAAAACAAAACAAGCCCCTTTTCTTAAGGAGCTCAAAATGACAGAGTGAATAAAATAGAAGCAAAAGAACAATGAATACACTGGTTCCAACTATGCTAATGATAATCGGAACAAAATTCAGAAAACATACAGAAAATGAGGAGAAAAAGAAATAAAAGAAAATTTATATTTCTGTGCTGGTTAACATATTCTTGTTAAACTTTCAACAGAAATTTAAAATTATATATATATATATAATCTTCTCTTTTATTTTGTTTATATGTTTCAATGTTTGTTTTTGTTGGAGTTAAGTTTATAAAAAAGTAAGTTTTTTTTTTAAATTTAAAAAAGTAAAGAATAAGAATAGAATGGTATGAAATTACAATGACTAAGGCTGGCCCTTTAAGAAGGGATATGAAAATGGGCCTCTCTCCCTTTTCAGGGTGGGGGACTATGGGTGTGGAGTGCTATATATAACACTGGAATTGGTAGATAGGTTGGTTAGATTTTGCTAAACTATATTTTTTTCCTCTGTTATAAAGGGATGACTCTCTGGGAAGGGAAGCATGAGGGATAGATATATTGGGAAATGTAGGTGATATAACAACAAAAGATGGTGACAAAGATTTTTTTTTTTGAGGCACTTGGGATTGTGATTTGCTCAGGGTCACACAGCTAGTGTGGACTAGCTGTCTGAGCCTGGATTGAAGGAAACACTCCTGACTCCAGGGCTGGTGCTTTATCTGCAGCCCCACCTAGCTGTCCCATGACTTTTTTCCTAAAAGTAAAGGACAATGGAGAAGAATCTGCATGGGCAGGCGAGACAGGAAAGAGTGAGAGAGAATACACTTGTTCGCTAGAAAGCCTTCATCCCAAGAGAAGAGAAATGATCATGAGAGTATTCCCATTTAATTCAATTCAATAGACATTTATTAGACACCTACTGTGTGCAAAGCATTATGCTAGGCAATAGGGATACAAAGATTTTTTTTTTTAATGGCATGGTACCTTCCCTCAAGAAGCTTACATTTTGCTTTCCTTAATAATAGCTCATATTTCTATTGTAAACTTCTATTGAAAATGCTTCTCTGGCAGAGTTCTTTGTGAGCTCAGAGGTCTCCAAAATGCTTTCTCTCAACACCACTGCAAAACAGATGGCATAAATATTATCATCGGAATTTTACAAATGAGAAAATGAAGCTTAGCACAGCGAAAGTTTCCCCAAGGTCCTAAGAATCAGTACCAGAATTTAAACTCTGATCTCCTGACAGTGAAGGGCTGTGGTCTTTCCACTTTTGTGGGCTTAGAAGACCCAGTTACAAAGCAGCAAAGGAGGCTCTGAGTGACACCAGCAGACCTCGAGTTCTAGCTGAGCAGAGGTTATCCAGCTGTTCTTCATTTGGAGACGTTTAGAAATCTTAGGAAGAGAAGAATTTTGTGCTGAGGTGGAAAAGTGTTTTGAAAATGTTCTGAGACCACTCTTTCCCTTCCTTCTTTCCACTAAGGACTTTTCTATGGCCTTCTGTCTATTCCTGTCAGCCCTGAGTTCCAGAAGGTTAGGGAGAAAGCAGGAAGAAGGGGAGAGGTGGAGAAGAGGGCAGCAGAGCCCAGGAACTGGTATAGAGACTAATGGCAGACTAGAGAGATCTGGGAGCAGTTCTGGGAGATTTGGGCGAGGTGGTGAGTTGGTGGGGGGTTGGTGAGGGATGTTGTCAGGCAGATTCATGGATGAGAAACAGATGGAATATTTGGGAAGGCTTCAGTCTCAGGGTATGGGATGGAACAACAAAAAAAAATATGACTCTGGGGAGTTCAGAGGGAGGAGGTGAGGAAGCAGGGCCATGGAGAATGTTAGAGGAGAGAGGAAGTCAGGAAGGTGGAAAAAACCTAGAAGGAGAAGAAGCAGGCTTTGGAGAAGCTGGTGGGTTTGGGGGAGGTACTCTGGCAGAAGTGATAGGAGAATAAAAGAAAGGATAAGAAGAGAGGAGAAAGGAAGGGAGTTTCTTCCCCCCAAAAATATGGGGTTGTGGGGAAAAAAAAAACTAAATGGACTCAACTTCTGAGCTGCATCGGCAAAGATCTCTCCTCTTCTTAGAGGAGTTGGCCAAACTGAAGGATGTGTTGATTGGGTTTCTGCCCCTCAGCAAGGACCTGCTGGATTCTCTGTTCCTTCCCAGTACTACCATGCCAAATTCCAAGCCAAACCAAGTCACTAGATATGATTTTAAAATTCTGTCTTTTGCCTTATCTGTCTGTCTCCTTGGGATCCATCCGGGAAGGGGACCATTCTGGAAAGCAATTTAGAATTATTGAGGAAAGTGATTAAAATGGCCAGAGCTCTTAACCCATTGATTCCACTGCTAGACATATATCCTAAGGAGAGTAATAACAGAAAGGAAAAAGTGACATACACCTGGAAGAGAAACAGATGGACTATTTGGGAAGGCTTCAAAGTCTCAGGGTATGGGGCAGAACAACGACCAAAAAAATTACTCTAGGGCAGATGATATTTATGGCAGTACTTTTTGAAGAAACAAAGACCTGAAGACAGAGTAGATGACCATTGACTGAAGGATGGCTAAATGGGTTATGGTACATGAATGTAATGAAATTTTACTATGATGTAAAAAAAGTATGTGATAAATAGATAAATAGATAAAAGAATGTGATAAATAAATATGGAGAAGCCTAGAAAAACTTATGCTGAGTGATGTACAGTGAAATAAGCATAACCAGGAAAACAATATATGCATGACTAATAACAATGTAAAAGGAAAGAATTAAAGCAACAGGACAAATGATATTAAATGCTTCGAAACCATAACAACCAAGCTTGGTCTCGAGTAAGAGCTGTGAGAAGGCAACTGTCCTTGGTTTGTTTTTTTTTTTTTTCAGAGGTGGGAGACTATGAATGTGGAAAACTTCACATACTGTCCTACTTTTCCCACATGTTGATTAGTTTTGTTCAATTGTTTTTTTTCCCCTTATTTTTTATTCCTCTTTATAAGGAAGTGCTATCTCTGGAAAGGGGAGCAGGAATCAATTGGGGTATACAGGTTTGGGGAAAACATCAATAAAAGTATTTTTTGAAAAAAGGAAGATCCTTCCTGTCTTTGAAGAAATGAAGTAAATGCCAAAGAGAGGTGCAAATGAATTACTCTGTGATTTGTGAGGAGGAGAAATTCGTTGCTGATTGGGGCATCAAGGAGAGACTTCTTGGAAGAGGCCACATTTGATCTAGTCTTTAAAGAATGGGTGGGGAAGGGGGGAGGGGAAAGCCTCCATTTCACCTCTCTGGTCCTTGATTTCTTCATCTATAAAGTGATGAGGTTGAACTACATGTTTTCTCAGGTCCCTTTAAACTCCATGATATGTTGAAGAAGGGAAGAGGTAGAGATGGAACTTTGGGGCATGTACAGAGAATAGTGAGAAGTCCAGTTTGGTTGGAGCATGGGGTCAATGGTGGAAAGTAGTATGAGGTAAGGGTGGAAAGTTGGGAGAAGGCACCTGGTGGAGTTCCTTGAATGCCAGACAAAAGGAACTGGAGCTTGACTAGGGAGGCAACAGTGAACTCTGGAGGATTTTAAGCAGAGAAACAGCCAAGATACCAGTGAGGAGAAATGCTTTCAAATCTACTATCTCATTAGATTCTAAGGGAAGGGAATGGCAGGTCAGGAAGGGCAGGAACTATTAGACCCATTTTGTAGATGAGGAAACCGAGGCCCAAGATGTAAAGTGACTTGCTTATTGCTCATGACACATTAATTGCAAAGCTAGTAAAACACATCTCCTGATTTCTAGTGCCCACTATTATGCCCTCTTCCAAGCCTGACCCCTCCCCTCCATTATCTATCATTGAGAGGCCAGAAGGATGAGCATACAATACCTTTCCCTTCATACCTATCTGTCTTCCCCCACCTCCCTTTTAAGACCCTGTATCCTGGACCAGACTGTCCAGAGAGCATAGTGGCCTCACACATCTGGAGAATGAGAGAAGAGAGGAGGGGCAGAGAAAAGGATAGGGGCGGGGTGCAGCTAGCTCACATCCTGGGGAACTTGTCTTTCCCCAAGTGCCATCGTGTGGCTGCCTCTGACCCTCTCAGAGGAGGGATGACATGGAGGTGGAGGGGGGAGAAGGAAGGGGGCCTGTGTTTGTTTGGTCTCCAGAGCAAGTTCCTGGAATAGCCCAGTATGCATAGCTTATGCCTGTAAATGACGCCAGTGGAGAAAGGAGAAGGAATTTTTGTCTCCAACAAAGGGTTCTTTCCCCCCACAAACCCTCCCACTTGCTGCCTCCCAGAAACACATGGTCTTTTCTTGCAAGATTTGAACATGAAAGGGTGGTGGCAGGAGAGGCCTCCACGGGTGACTCAGGCTCCTGACTGAGTGACTGGCCCAAGGCCACACAACATATCAGTGGCAGAGCTGGAATAAGAGCCCAACCTCTTTCCACTGGGCCACGTCATGGGAGTTGGGTCTCCTAAGGCTCAGCTGGGAGACCTCGAGGAAGTCCCTGCTCTCACCAGAGGCTCCATTTCCTCATCTATAAAATAGGGATAATAAAACCTGCTGGACCTACCTTGTGGGGTTATTATGAGACCCAGCAGTAACAACAATCCATGCTTATACAGTGCTGCAGAGCTTACAATGGGCTTTCCCCACACGGAAGAACCAGACTCAGGGATGGCTTGCCAAGGACTCTTTCTACCACACTGAGAAAGGGTTTTTTTTTTTTAATAGCAAAGCAAATGAAAGGGGTGATTATTATGATCTCTGGGCAGAAGCACAGCTCCAGCATGTGCGTGAAAAGTTCCCAGTGTACCTCCTTCATCTAGTCTTCCCATCAGCAAAGGTTAAAAGGAGGAGTTACAGCCAAGAGAGTTCTCTCTCCCTTTTCTCAAAGTTCTTTCCCTTCCCTGCTGCCTCTCTCCCTTCTTCTATTTACATGATAGATTTCTGGCATAGTAATAGTTATTTTCAGGTTGGCCTGTCAGTAGAATGTGGGCTCCTTGAGGGCAAAGACCTGGCATTTACCTTTGTTTGCACTTTCAGCACTCAGTACAGCACCTGGTACATGGGGAGTGCTCAGTAAATGTTTGATGGTTGACTGCCTGACTCCTGCCTGGGAGAGAAGCAGCAGAGGGAGCAGGGTAATTAATACCTTTCTCCTAGATGAGGAAAGATTCAACTCTAGGGCCTGCATCATTTTTGTTATAATTTTCATGATATGAAATACTTTTTTAGCCAATTAACAAATATAGTTCAAATGAGAAGTTTGTTTTGCAACCCCTCTAGTACATTTAATAATAATCATGACAGCTGAATTGATCGATAAATTAAAAAAAAAAACGGGGGTGGCTGGGTGGAACAGTGAATAGAGCACCTAGAACACAGGCCCTGGAGTCAGGAGGACCTGAGTTCAAGTCCAGACTCAGACACTTAACACAAAACTTGCCATGTGACCTTGGGCAAGTCACTTAACCCCAACTGCCCTGCCTTCCCCCCTTCAAAAAAGCAAAATAAATAAATTAAAAAAAAAAAACTTTAGCAAAAACCAGGTGGTGCAATGGATAGTGTGAAGGACCTAGTCAGGAAGACCTGTGTTCAAATTCTAGCTATGTGACTCTGGGCAAGTCACCTAACCTCTATTTCCCACAAGTTCCTCATCTATGAAATGGGGATGATAATAGCACCTTTCACACAGGATTGTTGTGAGGACCAAATGAGTTAAATGAAAGGTGCTTTGCAAACCTTAAAATTCTATAGAAATGCTAGTTATTATTATGAAGCACTTAGCAGATATCTGGTATCCCTGGCCCGATGGCAGTGCTTATTTATAAATTTGTGGCTCCCTCCAGGGGTATGAGGACTATAGGTTGGGAGCCTAATAAAAAAGATAGGCTATAGGGCTAGGAATATGGCTTCAGGGAGCTTACAGTCTAATGGGGGAGGCAGCTTACACATAAACAGATATATACTGACAATATACAGAGTATATGGAAAGTAGCTTTTGGAACAGGGGAATGCCTTTGCGAAGTGCTTCAACTGAGTCCTGAAACAACCAAGAGGCAAGAAATTAAGCATTAGAAAAGGAAAGCATGGGGGGCAGCTAGGTGGTGTAGTGAACAGCCCTGGAATCAGGAGGATCTGAGTTCAAATCAGACCTCAGACACTTGACACTCACTAGCTGTGTGACCTTGGGCAAGTCACTTAACCCCAAATTGCCTTGCCTTTCTCCCTCAAAAAAAAAAAAGGAAAGGAAAGCATGGGGGCTGGGTATGTTAGGGCCAACATGCATTGGCTTCTGAGCTGAGTGTTAAATTTTCAGTATGACTTCTTACATGTTGGAAATCAGCAAACACTACAGATCAAGGCTTGAATTACTGTTTTGCTGATTGATTAGACTTAAGAAAGTGATGGAGAAAATGTGAATAATGAATATTAAATTTAAAAGCATGTTCCATGTAGTTTTCTTTTTTCCTGGAGAGTCATTGGTTAAATATTTGCCAGTATGCCTTACACAGAACATAACCAGCACAAAAGAGTGGAGATGGGAGATGGAGCTGTCATCTGTTAGAAACAGCTAGCACACCAGTAGGGTTTGCCCACAGTGTTTGTGGAAAGGAGTAAAGTTTGAGACTGGGAGGGTAGGAAGGAGCCAAGCTGTAAATGCCAAATAGTGGAGTTTTATTCGATCCTGCAGGCACTTGACAGCCACCAGAGTTCCCTGAGCAGGAAGAGTTACAAACTTAGAGTGTGCATTCTTTTGGGTGGTCAGGTGGGTGCAGAGGAAAGATTGCTGGCTCTGGAGTTGGAAGACATACAATCCAATCCCAGCTTTGTTTCTTACTACTTGTGAGATCTTGGGTAATGCACTCTGTCAGCTTCATTTCATCAGGCTTTACAAGCCAGGTACCAAGACATGCCATTGATGCTTGTCAGAAAATGAAGGATGTTAGCTTTAAAAGCTTTTTGGGATGGACTCCTACAAGGATGTCATATTGGGTTACTATGCCATCAAAGCAGAGCATTTTCTCTGTAAAATGATAGGAAACAAGGAGGGGTTTGGACTAGATATCTTCTGAGGCTTCTTCCTGTTCTGAATCTATTTTCTGGTCACTTTCTACCCTTAGTTTCCTCATCTGTAAAATAAAAGAGTGGGTTTAGGTCACTGGCTCCCAACCTATAGTCCTCACACCCCAGGAGGGGGCACAAATTTATAAATAAGCAAATATGCCTTTTGCAGATTTAATCAATGCCTTGCACATATATGCACTAATGTTTTCCAATGTATGTGATTACTATTATGATTAATAAAACAAATTCTGGAATAGCATGGATACAAATCACAAGATCATGGGTCTAGAGTTGTAAGGGACCTCAGAATCCAACCCCCTTGCTTCACGGATGAAGAAATTCAGAAGAAATGAGGGGAGCAAAATGACTTGACCAACATCACACTGGCAAACGTCAAAGGCAGAATTTGAACCCAGGTTCTCAGACTCCAGGGTCAATGATGCTTTTTCCACTGGACTACTCTGCTTCCAAAACATGACAGAATTCAAAGCAGCTTTTCCTCATTATGTATTTTCTCAATCAACAGATAGTAATAATAGAATTACTATTACTAAGTAGTCCACCAAATTTTGTGATGCTAAAAAAAAAAGTGTTTTTTCAGACTTGAAAATGTTGGAACCATTGCCAGAGGGGCCTCGAGGCCCCATATGGCCCTCTAGGCCCTCAAGTGTGGCCCTTTGACTTAATCCAAACTCAAAGGATTGCACTTGAGGACCTAGAGGGCCATATATGTGCTCAAGGCTGCACGTTCCCCATCCCTGGATTAGACAATCTCTAAAATCTCTCCTGACTTTAATTCATTAGAATTAGAATCTAAATCATTAGAAAATCATTCCTTCGGGTTAAGAAGCAAGTCCCCATAAGAAAAGCCAATTACTCTACCAGCTCAATCAGCTTTGATTGAGTTCTTCCATTTGCTGAGAATGGGACAGATTAGAGGAGAGTTTTGATGGGCAGTAGAAGTGTTAAAAGGCTACAGAGACAGGGGCACGACTGAGTCCCTTTAGATCGTGAGCTCCCTGAGGGCAGAAACTATCTCTTGCCTCTTTTTGTAACCCTGATGCTTGGTACATTGCCCGGCATGTGGCAGTGCTTAATAAATACTTACTGACTAGCTCTCTAGTCCAGAGAACTAGACAGTCAGGAGACAACATCAGCTGGGGCATGTGCAGCGTCACTGGACGAGGTCGGGGGCCACCAAAGGCAAGCCCAAGGCTGGTTGTCAGGGCACCTCCAGCTATCACACTAATTCTCTGTAGGGAACTGGCTAAGTCACCTCCCCTGTCTGAGCTTTGGTTTACTCATAAGCAAAGTGAAGGAAATGAAATCGATGGGTCTAAGTCCCCTTCCAATTCAGTCCTTTACCTGTCACAGGACAACTCCACCACTGGGGAGGCTCTTGGTTGTATCCTTTCTGCATCCCACTAGAGGGAGCACTGTATCCTCTCCAAACCCTGGAAATCTAAAAGGGACTGCTTTTTGTAATAATGCCTCCACGGATCTCAAAGGACTTTTGAGGTTCCATTTTCCAGCTAGGGAAATTGAGTCACAAGGGCTCCACAGGCTGAGTAGGATGTTTGATTCCAAGACAAGGAGCGTGCCTTGAATTCCATGTAGGGAGGGGAACAACACCACAAAAAATGGAACTCACATTTATACGGCACGTGATAGTTTCCAAAGCACTTTAGTCATGATAATTTTGTAAAGTGGGCTAGGACCAGTGTAGGGGTCCAACAGTAAGGATGCTTCTCCTACCCGGGTAGATCAGCAAGTGTTTTAAAATGAGAGCTGCCTGGGACATTGAGAGTGACTAGCCCAGGGCCACAGCCAGTCCATGTCCAGGAACCCAGGTTGTCCTAACTTCAAGGGTGTTTGTCTCTTCACTATTCCATGCTGCTTTTTTATTTTTTAATTTTTTTTTTACTAAAGGAAGAACTGAGACTTAGACAGGTTAAGTGACTTGCCACTGTAAGGGGTAGACCCAGGCAAAATGGTACCAGATCCAGCATTCTTTCTACTCTACCAAGATGCCTCTGAAAGAACTTGAGATGTTCCCACGCGCCCCTCAGAGGACCAAAGACAGGACAGAAGGCAGAAGAATTAGGAGGCTCAGTGGAAAGAACACTGTACAGAGTCAGACCAGAAGACCTGGGTTTGAATTAGATTCTGCTGCTTGGTCAAGTTCCTGAATTTCTCCAACCTCTGTTTTCACCTTTGTACAATGGTAGAATAGCATTTGCATTCTTTATTTACCTGGGTACTTGTAAGCTATGAAAAGGGATAGACAGGTAATACAAACAGCAAAGTTAGCTTCCTTGCTGCTGACTCAAACGGCCCTTGATGTCCCCCAGAATGAGACGAGTAAGGAACCCCACCTTCATGGGTAGAGGCCCTCCCTCTCCCTGAAGCCCTCTTTCTCTCTCACCCACCCTTTAAGACTTAGCCCAAGTCTCACCTTGTGAGCCAGGATCACAAAGGTTCTGAGTAGCAGAGTTGGGATTTGCACTTAGTTCCCTTGACTTCAAATCCAAAACTCACTCCACCACATTACAGTTAGCAAGAATTAGACCCAGGACTCAAACTCAGGTTTCCTGATTCTAAGATCCAGCAATCTTAGCACTACCTAAGTCCGGGGGCTTCCCTGAGGTGTCTATGAATTTAGAACATGACCTGTCCCCCCCAAGAAGGCAGACACAGCAGGAGGGGCTGACCTGGACAGAGCTCCAGGCAGCTGGACCTTCCCCAGCCCCCCAAGGAAGTGTAGCAAGGCCAGCTCTTCCAAGAGACCAGAGCCCACTGCCAGGCAGTCATTGCTTCCAGCTGGAAAGATCTCTCTAACTGTAGCTATTAAGAAACAAGGAGAGGAAATAAAGACCAGATGGGGTCTCTCTTTCTCTCTTCCTTCCCGCTCCCCCTCTTCCCTCCATCTTATTTCCCAGCCCACTTGCCCTCCAAGAAGTTTCCAGCTTCCTTAGCCTGGGACCAAACACTGTGGCCTTCTCAAGTCAGAAGATCAGCAAACTCATCATTTTATGGTACACAGGACTGAGTCAAAAGATCAGGGATCTAGTCTAGTCCAATCTGTGTGACTACTCAGTAAGTCAGTTCTTCTCTCTGTGCCTCAGTCTCCCCATTTGTAAAAGGCATAAAGTCCCTTCCTGATCCAACATTCTGTGGCTGTATGTCTCTGCTGTGATAGGTTTATTTTCCATCCTTCTCCCTGTCCAAGGTCTCTAGAGTTGGACTTGTCTGTAGAGAAATCTGGCCTCTATACAAAGAAGCCCTTCTGGAGTGACTGTCTTGACAGTCCTAGGTTCTTTTCTATAAAATCTAGGAGATCCTTACTGTAGGACTCAGTTCCACCTCCTCCAGGAAGCTTTCCCAGATTAACCTCAGTTAGATCCAGTAGCAATCTCAGGGCTTGGGTCTGGGGCTTTACCAAGCTGTATTGAATTCCCTCATAGCTAGGCTGGTCCTTCAAAGACAGATACAGCTTAGTAGCAAATCTATATTTTTGCTGCTGATAAGACTCTGGGGCTCTTCTGGAGGAGCCTTTGAGACCCCATGATCATATCACAATGATGGGTCAGAGTAGAACTTTAATAGAGACCCTGCCATCCATATTAGAGTATAAGCTCCTTGAAGGTAGGTCCTTTTTTTTTTAATCTTTTAAACTAGGGCTCAGACAATCTGACTGACAGATTTGGGGATCTTAGAAGCTATCTAGACCAACCCTCCCTTCTTTTGGTGAAGAAACTGAGGAGTAGAGAAGTAGCCCAGGTCAGAAAGGAGGTAAGCAGTAGAATCAAGTACCCAGATCCTCAGCTTTCATTCCATTTACCATATTGACCCTAGGGTCAAGGGTTAGGGGCATGGTCCCTTTGGTAAGTCTGGGGAAGCCTTTGGACAGATTCCTTCTGAGAATCATGTTTTTTAAATGTGTCAAATAATACTCATAGAATTGCAAAGGAAACCAAAAGTTAGTGGAAAAAAAAAAAGATGTATTTTCTGCCCTCTCCCCCTCCCCGTCCAAGTTCTCAGATTCCCCCTTACCCCAAGAGCTATCCATAGATCCCTTCAGGATAGGACCCCTGCTCTAGGGGTATTGCACTGATATGTCTGAACCTTCCCCTTCCCCCTTCCCTTGGGTGGCTTCCCTGTCATGGGCCAGGATACACACTTTTTTTCTGTGACCCCTCATCCTGCTCCTTCCATCCCCCCACTCCTGCCTTTTCCTTTTAAATCCCCACTTGGCTTTCTATAACCTCTTGGGGCCAGGCTGGACTCTAGCCCAGATGCCTCTTCCTGTTTTAAATAAACACATTCCCCTATCAAAGAGATGTGAAAACCCAGTCAGAGACCCAGCTCTGCAGGAGGACTCTGGTCCTCCTGCTTTCTTTTCCTCACCTTCCACACCAAGCAACCACAGGGCACAAGCCTTTCATCTTCAGGGGCCAATTCCCTGGGGCCTAGGTCAGATTGAAATCTAAGTCTCATTATAACTAACCAATCTCCAGAGATACTACCCAGGCTTTAGCCACCCCTCAAGAAGGTGGGGCAGAAATTTATTATTCCTATTTTACGAGTGAGTGAAGCAGGGACCAGAGTGTCCCAGGACATACAACACCAGACCAGGTCTACGTCCCAAGTTCTCCTGACTCTTTCGGGAAAGAGGACCCCATTGGATCCTTGATAACCTAGGTGGCTCTGAAATCTTTCAGCGATTTGCCAGGGAAGCCCATTCAGATCAGATTCCATCTAATGTACAATGGCAGAGTGGAAAGAACTACTATACCAGAAGGCACAAACCAGAATTTCAATTTCCTTATTAGTTTAACAGTCAGTCAACAAACATTTACTAAGCTCCTACTATGTGCCAGGTACTGTGTTAAGTGCTAAGGATATAAAACTGTAGGACCATGAGGAAGTGACTTTACTTTTTTAAATCTCAGCTTCCTCATTTGAAAAATGAAGGCAAGACAATTCTCCCCAGGCTGTCTCAGGGGGGTGCTGGGAGGATCCCATGAGATAATATATATGATCGTGCTTTGAAAGTTAACATCATTTTAATTATTTAATTAAACAATAAAAATTAGAGCATTCAATTATTTAAATAATTAGGTTTTGAGCATTTAATTGTTTAATTAAATGATGGAATTTTAATTGAGATAGTGTTATGTACTGGGAAGGGGTAGGGTAGCACATTTTTTCTCTTTTGATTTTTCCTTTCTCTTGCCAGAAGGTAGTAATACCTGAATGAGTCCTCTGGGACTTGTTGAGTTGGGCAAGCAAGCTGCCGCCATGAGCTTCACTCTATTTTTCCCATGATTCAGACTCTCCAGTTAGCATGTCAATACCAAGAGAACTTCCAAAATCCAGAATACAGTTAAGCATTGTGGGACTGGACTTTTTGCTGTAATTGATTTATCGAGTACTCTAGTACTCGATATGATAATGAGCAGATACTCCTAAGAACACCCTAAATTTGCCTCCTTGGGATGAATGAGAAGTCCTACATCACTCAGCAGATAAAATATCTATCTATCCAACTATCTATCTATCATCTATCCATCCATCTATCTATCATCCATCTATCCAACTATCTATCTATCTATCTATCTATCTATCTATCTATCTATCTATCTATCTATCTATCCATCCATCCATCTATCTATCTATGTGTATATACATAAACACACACACATATACATACATATATATGGAACTTGTGGGTGCCATGGAAGTACAGGCTGAAAATATGACCAGGCTCCAAAGAGGTTTGATAACAGTGAACATTTATATAGTGTTTTAAGGTTTGTAAAGTGCTATCACAATAATAATTAACATTTATACAATGTTCACTAAGTACCAGCCACAGTGCCTTTGATCCTCACAACAATCCTGGGAGGTAAATGATATTATTCCCATTTTACAGATGAGGAAACTGTGGCGGACAGGGGTTAAGTGACTTGCTTAGTGTCATACAACTACTAAGTGTCTGAGATCAGATTTGAACTCAGACCTTTCTGACCTTAGGTTTAGTGTTCTATGTGCTGTACCACCTAACTGCCTCTAGCTATAAAAGATAAATTCCTAGCGCGCAGACCTTTAATTTTCAACTAAGGGACATGAAGTTGTATGGAGTTATACTTCTTACTTGTGAGGCTATTATTTAATACAACTTTCTCTGAGAGCCCCCATCAGAGACATACAATTGGCCTGAAGGAACAAGAGAGTCGACACAAAAGGGTCTTGGCTAAACCAATCAATCCACATGTACTGAATGCTGCCATGTAAGAAGGAGGAGGAGATGACAACAATGACAGTCCATCAGGGTGCTTATAGTCTAGTTGAGGAGACAAGATACAAAGTACAGCAAAGAATTAAAGACTCAATAATTCTTAAGACTGCAGCCTCATTGCTACTGGTATCATTCTCCCCCCTATACTCATAATTCACTGTGTGTGTCTTATGTACACAGATTATAGTCACAGGAATGTACACGCAAACTTATCTACATGGTGACACTCACAGAGGTATCCTCATAGGCACACAAACATAACATACCTACACACAGATACAATACACACACAGGGACCCATAGACATACACATACTTATACATATGCACAATCAGCAAACAATGTAAGTAGCAGCATGGGACGGAGGAACTTTAAATTCAACTACTATGTCTTAAGTGGCAACTAGTGCTTCTGTGAATAGAATACTGGTCCTGGAGTCAGGAAGACCTGAGTTCAAATGTGACCTCAGACAATTTTTTGTTACGTGACCCTTGGCAAGTCACTTTACCTTAGTTTTACCTTTGCCCTCAGTTTTATCATCTGCAAAATGGGAATAATAATAACACCGACCTCCCACAGGTGTTGTGGGGGATCAAATTAAATAATAATTGTAAAGCACTTAGCACAGTGCCTGGCATATAGTAAACACTATAATAATGTTAGCTATTATCATTATTAGGCAATCTGCTAAGTGCCAGAATTACAGAGACCAAAAGGAAACAGTTCCTACCTTTAAAGGTGGGTCCAATATAGATCCAAATTATATAGGTGGTGGTCCAAATAGATATAGCACAAGGAAAACTGAGAAGAGGGAGAGAGTTAAGACCTGGGGAGATCAGGGAAAGTTCTTAGAGAAGGTGCCAGCTGAGCTGAACCTTGAAGGAAGGTGATGATTCTGAGAGGGAACACTCTGAAAGAGAGTGTATTACAGGCATGAAGGAATGTAAAAAAATGGGAAATGGTGTGTTGAGTTAGGGAACATCCAGGAATCCAGTTTGGCTGGAAAGCAGAGTTCATCAGAAGGAGTAGTGTGAAATAAAGCTGGAAAGGTACATGGACAGCCTTAAATGCCAGGGAAAGGAATCTGCATTTCATCCCTGATTCAGACAGAATTACTGGAGATTCCTGAGTGTCATTCAGATCTGTGATTTAGGAAGATTATCTGTAGAGAGGGAGGGGAGAAGAAGAAATAGCCAAGGCAGGAAGCCCCACTAAGAGGCTAGTCCACAGTCTGAGCAAGAAGTGATGAGGTACTGAATTGGAGGTAGGAGGAGTATGAGGGAGGTAAAGGGAATGCAGTGGGAGAGATGTTGGTTAGGTGAACAAATGCTGCACTTTTACAGTCAGAAGGGTTTGGTTTGAATCCTTCATCTAATTTACAAGCCATGTGACCATGGCAAAGTCAACCTCTCTGAGCCTGCTTCAACCACAAAATAGGAATGCTACCATTTTTGCTACATGTCAAGCAGCATTATGTGAGGAAAGCACTTTCTAACCCTTAAATGGCAAATCAAAGTGAGTTACTATTTACAGAAGAACCCAGAGCACCCTGGGCTCCTGTTGGAAGCATTCCTTGAGCACCTCCAGGTGTGCCTGTGCTGAGAAGGAAGCAGCCAGAGTGACAGGTGGGGGCTGTAGTCATGGCTGGGGCTGGACACACACACATCTTGTGTCTGGCTTCTCCCAATGTCCTCAAGGGCCTCCTTGTCCTGACACAAACACCCTCGCTGCCCCTCAACTGCCAGGCTCCAAGTCCCTTTCTCTCTACTGTGTGCTTGCCAGCTCCAGCAGAGAACTCTCTGCACACTCCCCCCTTCCCCTGTCCCCAGCCTAAAGCCACCACAGAAAGCAGAAAGGTCCCTCTGCTTCCACAACACTGCTGTTTGTCAAAGCCTGGGAACAAAGACAGCATTCACCATTCACAGGGACAGGAAAAAGGGCCTCAGGAAAAGCTGGGGGTAGGAGGGGAGAGTGAGAGACTGAGAAGTGAGGGAGAGGGGGGCTTGGAGAGACAGAGAGATGAGAGAAAAGATAATATCAGACAAAAGAAAACAGAAATAAAGATGGTGAAATATGGACAGAGAAAGAAGAAATGAGACAGAAGAAGAAAGAGATGGTGAAAGGGAGAGAGAGATAGCAAGAGAAATGGAAGACTGGTGGCAATGGAAAGGAGTTAATGGGAGGAAGACAGAGACACAGACAGAGGAAAAGGGAAGACTGAGAGAGAGCCATAGAGGTAGGGACAGGGAACCAGGAAGAGAAAGCAAGAAAGGGAAGCTGCACTTTTCCTTGAGGTAGGTAAAACAGAATCAGTAACTGCTCTAGAAATGACCTGTTGTTTGCAACATTGGAAATACATATTCCCCGGACTGATGAAGAGGAAGCCCTCCACCTTTACCCTGTGTCTCTTCTCCTTTGTTTCAGTGAGTATACAAATGGATCCCCAAAGGGGCTTCCAAATTCAGTTCTAGTGATCTCTGGTGAGACCAGGTTTGTTGGGCAGACACAACAGAAGAGAGAGAGAAAAAGAGGAGAATGAGCAAAACCAACATTCTTCATCAGCTTCTGTCAATGACTTCCTGCCTGCCACTATACAGTGACAAACCAGTCATAGAAGGTCATTTGCTGGATGGGGGTGAGAGGGCTGGAGGAAAGGGCATCAGGTCACTATACATACAGGGCAACACCTCCCACTCTCTGTTCCTTCAAGCTCCAGATTTTCCACCTACTTCAAATGAAAAGCTCACTCCATAGAGCTGTATATAATAAATACATGTTCCCAGAAAGGTGAATGTTCAGGTTTTCTAATTAGATCTTATTTGCACATGTCCTCCAGAGGAGCTAGAAATTTAAAGAAGTCCTACAGAGAACTCTTTTATAAAGTGAAAATTCTTGTGAATCATTGCTCCCTAATTTATCTGTTTTGTCATTTCCATTTCTCTTACATGATCAAAGCTCATTAATTTGAAATTACGTGAGAAGAGCCAGTCTGAAGTGATGAAATATCTTTATTAAGCATTTTTTTCCTTCTTTCAATTAAGTCCAGCAACATGAACCACATATAAATGCAACAAATGAATCAATGAAAAGTAAAACCTCTTTATGGATGACAGAATGGTAGAAGGAATAGTCAAAGCATGAAAGCTAACCTATAAGACTTCTCAGTTGAAAAAATAATTTGAAAATAATGTGAATAATTATGATTGGTGTGGAGGAGAAATTAAGGAGAGAGAAATTAAGAACTATTGGGTTTTCCATGAACTATGAAGAAGAAAATCATCTGACCTCTGTTTCAGAAAATTATATAAGAAAATGTCCTAGAAATATTGAAAACAAGGGACAGTTTGTACTTGGATAGAATTCACAGGATGCCAACAGGCAAAAGCCCAAAATGTAACTTACTTAGACACCTCATTGTCAATATGTGGGAATACAATAACAAGAAGATAATCCTACAAGCAGCCAGGAATTAACATACCTCATATCAAAATGCACAAATTTGAATTTCATTATGATTTTTTTTAAAAATAAAAAGAAGGCAGGGAGACCCACTAGGAGGCTATGACCATAGTCCAAGAAAGACATGATGAGGCACCAGATCAGAAGCAGTGGTGGTAAGAGGGGAGTAACAATAGAAACAACAGAAGTTAGAATATGATAATATAGAAAATTAGGGAACATAGCATTTAGTAGCAAAGCCTAGCAAATCTAAGCACAGTTTTATAAACCAAAAAATGAGCATTTAAAAATAAAGATAATTTTGAATAATCTGTGGATAAAGTAGTAAAACTTCACACATACATCTAAGATCTCTGACTTGTAGATTGGAAAGAAAAAAACCAGACATACATAAACATAAATCATCAAACTAAGAAATTTAATTGACAACTGCTTTCCAAATGGAATTAGGTAGTAGCTATTTTAATGCCATAACTATAAAGGAGTAAAAGTAATAATAATATTATAATAGATAAATAAAATAAAAATTCCAGTTTAAATGGCTTGGATTCCCTTATGTAAATAAAACTGGCTATTCAATGTATTGAAACCTAGAACCCAACAATATGCTTCCTATAGGAAATAGATCTAAAATTAAAATAGAAAGACAGTGTGATGTAGTGAATAAAATGCTAAACATTCGGGGCTAAACTTGGAATCTGAGTATCTGAGTCCACATTTCAGCTCTATTACTTACAGTCTGTGTGAATTTGGGCAGCTCATTTGACCCTTTAGGGCTTCAATTTCCATATATATATAATGAGAGAGTTGGTCAAGATGACCTCCAATGTCTCTTCCAGATCTAAACTTCTGACGCTAAATATATACATTTAAGAAGAAAAGATCAACTAAAATTTACCAATCTCATCTAGCTTTGGAAATTAGTAGATTATATCCACTAAAGTTTAATTAAAATTAGAAATAATGACAAGAGACAAATAAAGAAATTATATCATGATCAAAGATGCCATTAACAATAAGAAATGTAGGGGCGGCCAGGTAGCACAGCGAGTAAGGTCACTGGCTCCAGTGTCGGGATGACCTGGGGATCGAATCCAGGCTCAGACACTTAGCACCCACCCAGAAACACCTGGCCATG